>NC_084604.1:29804489-30109489 GCF_033807715.1 Cololabis saira | reverse complement strand
ATGGACAGGAAATAGAGTATTAGATATCAGAATATTATTTTAATATTGCTGATTATGGCTTACAGTTTAAGATTAAGATTCCCAGAATATTCTAATTTTTTTAGATAGGATATTTGAGTTTCCAATGCTGTAAACCATGATCAGCAATATCAAAATAATAAAAGGCTTGCAATATTTCAGTTGATTTGTAATGAATCCAGAATGTATGACATTTTTGCATTACAGAAAATAAAGGACTTTATCACTCCTTACTCAATGTTCAACTCAGTTGTACAGCTTTTCATTAAAAAAAAGCAACATTAAAATCTAAAATTTGTTGGGCCAACCTGAAACCTAAAATTCTGGTTGTATAAAGTTTATACTTATTTTATTATATAGATTCATAATCATAATCAGGTTTATTGGCCAAGTCAGGTCAAACAACAGGAAATTTTAACGGTTATTTTCGCTCACTGTACAGTAAATAGACAAATGGCTCTTATTAACATATATACAGTTTTTAAAAAAGTGAAAGGTGCAGCAGTATGAGGTAGTCATGGCTATTGAAAGGTGCATTTTTACAGTATATGATTGTGGTTGCTATTAGTATTGTTACTGCACAGTTATTGATTGATTACCCTGATGAGTGATGAGAGTTCATTAGAGCAACAGCTTGGGGGAAGAAACTGTCTCTGAGTCTGGAGGTTACTTTACATTATTTTACACACACACATATATATATATATATATATATATATATATAGTATATACATTACTTTAGAGCTGTGGATACTGAGAAATTAGTATATACAATAACTTTCAAAATAAAAATGCTACATTTAGAGGAAAATCCTGGTTACTGCTTTCTTCCCACTGACCTGATTGCAGATCAAACGTCAAATGATATTTAAATGTTTATTATATTTTTAACGGAAGAATCTTCCCATCAAAAGAGACAATTGAAAAGTGGTTTCAGTGTGATTTTTTTTCTTCTGCATAATCCCTGGTTAAACATGTAATGAATGCAGACCTAGAGACTGAAATGAGCAAGGGACAAAAATGTATGTTCATTTTTTATTATCGCTGTGGCAAAGCTAATGCAGTTAATTGATCAATATAGGCATGGTGTAGTTCTTTCCTTTCTATAGTAATCAGACATTCAGACAGAAGTATGCAGCATGTAGTCTCGACAATATTTAACATGACTACATTGTTGTAAATCATTGCTCACCACATGAGTTTATCCCCATTGTTTGCCAAATACTAACACGGAGTGCAAAGATCATTGAAGCAGTTTCAAATTCTGACAGTGACATCGACTATGAAGACATGGAGCTGAAGTTTTCAGCAGTAGGCACTACCAATATTTGGTGATTGTCTTTTTTCCAACGAATGGATCGGTTCTGTAGATGATGCACTTCCACTGACATATGGATGGGAATGTACACTTTTTATCTCATTTTAACAATGAAAGAACAACAGTTTTTATTTATAGCCAGCTGGATTTTTCGTCATCAAATGTCTGTGGATCGATGAAAGGCTTGTCGATGGATTTGATCATCAGTTCACCACAGTACACACACTCCAATGCAACAATGTCATCAATGTCCGATATTAACTGTTCGCGGCTAGTAGCGGCATTGCCCTTTCCCAAACTGGACGTGTCTCCTTCTTCCTTTGGTGGTACCCGATGTCGTGATTTGGAAGACTGCGTTGTTGCAGCAAGCTTTTTCTGCAGCTCTTCTAGACGACCCTGCTTGTAGGCTGACAAGTGAGGCGTCACCTCCTAGAGGCCAGAGGAAGAACAAAATTAAAACATGGGAATAATTACCATACTACTGTTCATCTTGAGAGGTTAAATCAACAAAGATCGATCTTATATGAAGGTCAATAACATAATACATTTTTTAAAAGGCACATCTTGTGTGGAGTGGTGCATACTGGAAGATCTAAACTACTATTTCATCTGCATTTGTATTACAACAGAAATATGCAGCACTGAAACCGTTTTACCTGGAACAGGCAGTCGTAGTGGAACATGTGACCACACAGGAAGAGATAAAAGGGCCGGTTGAGCAAAGGAAAGTCACAAGAAGCACACTTTTCTTGGGACTCCACCACACCATACTTGTTCCTCATTTCCTGGATGTCTTCTCTGATTCGTTTAGCACTCTCCGTGGCCTCTTCCATTTCTTGCTTCAGCTCTTCAATGTGCTGGTTGTACTCTTCCAGGGAACTGCAGATGGCCTCCTGAGAAAACATTATAAGCAGGATAATAGTATATTAATTCGTAGTAATGCATTATATTTTACGTTTGTGACAATTCCGGTTAATCTCTATTTCAGCAATTATGAAATCGATTGAGGTAATTAAATTAGACAGATTAACTGAAGAAGAAGAAAGGCCCTCATTCTACTCACAGACCTTAAAGTGGTCAATGGTGACAAAGTCTGGAAAGAAAGGCAGAATGTCTTCAATCTTGAGCAGGTTGCAGCTAGAGAGACAGTTCATGGCTTTCTTCACGTCTTTCTCCTCCTGCACCACATGCCGGGCTATCTTCAGCCAAAGCTTTTTCCTCATCTCCTCATCATCCTCCGGCAGGTCGGCGCATGACTTGGCTAAATCTACATCTACCTGTGGAACATTAATATCCACAATATTACCAGAACATGCCAAACAAAGTTGAAATGTTGTGAATGAAATAAGCATTTCTTCACAAGCAATAGGGCTGGGCGATATATCGAGATTTTAATATATATCGATATATTTTCAAACGCGATATGGTACGAGACAATATCGTTTATATCGATTATTAAAAAAAAAAAAAACATTATTTATTTTTTTTTTTTTTACGATTTTGATATAGCTTATTTTGTGACAAATTGACTTGAATGTTTTATTTGAGATTTGCACAAATGTTTTGTTATTTGCACAACTGTCAACCTCAGTGGAAAAGTCTGCCTGTTACTGTCTACATTGTATTAATTGCACAGTGTATTTTAATTTAATTGTTATGCAGGAAAGGGATATTTGTTTTATTTTATTCAAGAAGCATTTTTATTCTATATATGCAGGCAGTTTATTTTTATTTCATTTGTTTTATACATTTTGATATTGTGCAGACCTCTGTTAACAAAAGGAACCTGTGTGACATTTGGCACGAGGCTTTGTATTAAAACTGACAGTTTTTTTAAGGGTTTGCCTCAGAAAAAAATGAAGCTAACAGAGATGCTATGCTATAATGCTTTGGGGGAAACCCCAATTAAGGCACAGAAAAAATATCGAGATATATATCGAGTATCGCCATTTAGCTAGAAAATATCGAGATATGACTTTTGGTCCATATCGCCCAGCCCTAGAATGAAATAAGCGTTTCTTCACAAGCAACTGCTTCCACTTACTTGTAAAGCAAGATCCACTGCCTCCTCATACAGTTCCATAATCCTGTAAACCATTACACAAGCCCGGAGGTACCCGTGCTCCGCACACAGTCGGAGGGCGTACTTAAGGTCATAATGGATCTCCGAGGTGTGTGTGCCGGCCTGTTCCAGATAGCTCAGCAGAGAGTCCGGCTTGTACTTTGCATAAAGCGAGAGCAGGTAGTTATGGATGGCCTCTTCCGTCACAGTCAGCTCATACACGCAAAACTCCATGTAGCGGATGGTTTCGCTGATCTGCTGGGTGCTTCCCATTTGGCTATAGTTCATCAGAGCTGGGATGAGCTTTTTTGGGTCCAGCCTATTACCCATCTGAATCCACGTGTCCACCACGTTTTTGGGGATATGCTGCATGAGGACGGGGGAGAACTTGTAAAACAGTTTCTCATCACAGTGCTTGGCGAGCACATCCAAAGCAGCGCTGTAGTTGTCGTGCTGGCAGTAGTGGGATATCACTCTCTCGTAGTCCTGCATGACGACCGAGAAGTAAACCATGTCGTCCACGTTGCCGTGGCTGGCCAGCAGGTCGTAGATGGTGCTGCGGTTGTTGAACAGGCACTCCTTGTGCTTGGAGCTGCTCATGAACTGGCGGAATTCGTCCCGGGTTTCCTGGAAGATGACGCTGTTGCCATCACTCTCCAGCTGCCCGACACGGTTTAGGTAGAGTTCTGCTAACCAGGTAACGAGCAAAGTGATCTGCGTTTTCTCACTTGGTTTCAGGTTGTTCAGCTTCTTCAGCAAGAACTCCTTCAAGGCCTCCTCTTGTTTGGCATCAATGAACTTGAGAGCTATTTCTTCAAAGTAGTTCTGCGTTAATGCATAGCACTTAGCACTCTCCAGGTAGCGTTTATTCTGGAAGCAGTGCTCGGCCTCCTTGGCCAGCACCATGTCCATGCACTCGGGTCGATCGCGGCAGTACTCCTTGGCCAGATCGAACTTACTCATGCTCATGTACATCTGCCACACGTCCCTGGATTCGCGCTGGATGTGATATCTGAAAACTGCTCGCTCAGTGTAGATCCACACCAATCCACCCACAGGATCTTTGATCATCCTCTTGAGGCTTCCGAATTTATCTGGGAAAACATCCTCGTGTACCACCTGTCCATTCAGAGTACAGATGGCCTTAACTCGGTCATGAAGCAAAAGCAGGAAGTGGAACTGTGTCAGCACGATGGAGATGGGTCTGTTGAGGCTTAGATCAATGTCCGGGGTGTACTCCCATACCTGTTTAAATTGTCAGAGACACAATATGAAGAAAACATGCAAAACACTCAAATAAAATGTCTTAACATGTACAGGACTGTCTCAGAAAATTAGAATATTGTGATAAAGTTCTTTATTTTCTTTAATGCAATTAAAAAAAAACTAAAATGTCATACATTTTGGATTCATTACAAATCAACTGAAATATTGCAAGCCTTTTATTATTTTAATATTGCTGATTATGGCTTACAGTTTAAGATTAAGATTCCCAGAATATTCTAATTTTTTGAGATAGGATATTTGAGTTTTCTTAAGCTGTAAGCCATGATCAGCAATATTAAAATAATAAAAGGCTTGCAATATTTCAGTTGATTTGTAATGAATCCAGAATATGTGACACTTTTGTTTTTGGAATTGCATTACAGAAAATCACAATATTCAAATTTTCTGAGACAGTCCTGTAGAGAGCAGACCGGTGCAGATACTTTACCTTCACATCACTCAGCAGGGAATCAGGCCTGACGTAGTCCAGCTGACCATAAAGAACTCCATTACCCATCATCCATGCAAATGCTTTAGGGGAGGTCCGAAGCTTGGAAGTGTAGAAGGTTATTTCGCTGAATCCCATGTTGGCTGGGAACTCCTGGAAGCTGGGCAGCAGGTCCTGGTTCTGATTGAAGATGGAGCTGAAGCCATGCTGCTCAGATCCCTCGGCCACCTTCCCCACAAACTGGAACAGACGTTTACGGGTGGTGGCTATAATGAAGTACTTGTTCTCAAGCCCTCGCTCTATCTCCAAGCAGCAAACTGGTGCAGGCCTACCATCTTCCTCCAGGGAGTGGACCTACCGCAGGAAAGATAGATAAATAAATAAATAAATAAATAAATAAATAAATAAATAACGCATGCTATAGAAAGAAGTGGTATACACTAGGCCTGTGTTGAAAAAAATCGATTTCCCAATTCTAAATCGATTCTCATATTAATTCCTAAAAATCGATTAATATGTCTAAAGATCGATTTTTTGGGTTTTTTTTTTTTTTTTTTTTTTATTTACCGGTATTTATGTTTTTTTTTTTTCATCATTACATTACAACTTTTGGTTATTTTTTTGTTTATCCCCAAAAAAGGAATGTTTTGTTGGACACGAGAATAACTGGTGCCATGTTTTTGTCTTTAAATATGTTTAAAGGTATGAAAACATTAAAGTGTTAGGTTATAATTGCATAACTTGTCTATATTTCATTACTTTATATACTGTCTTGGGGTTACATTTGCAAAAAATGCTAAAAACCAAATGCTCAAAAATTAAAAACCAAAATAGACCAAAAATGGAACAAATAAAAAAGGAATGTGGGAAAAAATAAAACCGATTTTATCCGTCTCTGTTTCCTCCCTGGATCTGTTTGGTAATTCTGACCCACGATGTTTCTGAAAGCAGTTCTATCAGCATTCTGGGAGCTGATTGGTCCTTACAGCATCATTAGCTAACAATACCTGCTGTTTAATCTCAATATAATACTAGTAGTAATATTTTGCATAACTACAGTCATATAATTCATGCAACAGCTCAAAAAACAGTTTTAATAACACTAACCCAAATCAATATCAGAATCGAATCGAATCAAATCTTGATAATCGATTCTGAATCTTAAGAATCGGAATCGAATCGATTCTTGACATTTGAATCGATCATTCTTTTGCACTGTTCTTGATTACAGTAGTACAGATATTAAGTCACTCTTTAAAGGGTTTAATTTTCCACACATTATCAAAATTCATACTACAAACTAACAATATCTCAGACCTGTCTGAAGTACTGATCTGGGCTGGTGTTGAACAGGCTGCCCTCATTTGCAGAGATCTCGGCCTCAAAGATGAGGCCTTGACTGGTGCCAACCAGGATGGGTCCTGTGCTGGTCTCATTTCCCAGCAGCTTGTTCCAGCCCACGCTCTCAATGAGGTGGCCCCTCCAGCGGGACAGACTGCGCACCTTCTGGGTGTTCCTGTTGAGGTACAGACACTCACTGGTGCTCAGACTGATCAGCAGATGGGAGCCTGCATTGGAAAAACAAGGAGCAGGAGACAGCTGTCGTTTTCAGTCATAACCAAGACATTGCACAATAAAATAATCTGACAATTTATACAGAAGTGTTGGGGCTGCAGCTAGAGGGTTTGAGTCCAGAATAACATGACTGGCAGTAGGTTGTGTAATAATAATGAATACTTTTAAAAGAAAAAAATGATTATTCTTTGTGGCTTTTCTCACCTGTGGGATCCAAGAACAATTTGTACACTTTACTGTCATCTTTCCTCCCTAACTCAGTTTGATTAGGCTGATCTGGCTTGGCCAAGTCAATCCTGCAGAAAACAATGCATGAAAACATGATTATCAGCACATGACGTCGGCAACAGTAGCAGCTATCTTTAAAGCCTCTGTATTCAATACATGCATAGTAATCATGAAAGAGCAGCTCATAGTTAAAACCAGAGGTGTCAAGTAACGAAGTACAAATACTTCATTACCTTACTTAAGTAGAAATTTTGGTTATCTATACTTAACTGGAGTAATTATTTTTCAGACGACTTTTTACTTTTACTCCTTACATTTTCACACAATTATCTGTACTTTTTACTCCTTACATTTTAAAAACAGCCTCGTTACTCTATTTCATTTCGGCCTTTAAAAAAAAACCTATCCAGTTAAATTGCGCCATCCGGATAGAGTGAATTTGGTTGTGGTTGTTTCAGATGTTCTTGTCCAGTTTTGTTCTTACATCAGATTCCTGCAACTAAACTTGGATGTAAATTCCAATAAAGGTTAGGATAAATGATAACATGCCTCTGAAGTTTGACTTTTTGCACCATTACAATACTTATAGGCAACTAGTCATCATATCTCCTGCTCTCTGAAACACGTTAGTGCTCAATAGTACACATATATGGTTCTTTAATATATTTGCATTATACTAAGATGCATTCATTTTCAATGGCTTTTGTCCTTAATGGCTTTTTTCCCCCTTACATTACTTTTACTTTTATACTTTAAGTAGTTTTGATACCAGTACTTTTATACTTTTACTTGAGTAAAAAACTTGAGTTGATACTTCAACTTCTATAGGAGCATTTTTAAACTCTAGTATCTATACTTCTACCTGAGTAATGAATGAGAATACTTTTGACACCTCTGGTTAAAACCAATCAAGACAATGCAAACACGACTTAAAAATGTATTAAAACTATGTATGAGAGCGTGTATTACCTCAACAAAGTGTCCCTCCCCAGACTCATGCACAGCTGATTGTTGCACACTGACAGATGGTTTATCTTCTCAGGCGGCGTAAAATCGATCCTCTGTTTGTTGAATATCGGCTTCTCCTCCTCAAGCCTCACATTCACAAAGCCTTCAGTGGACATACAATCATTTGTTAGTAAAAACAACCGCGGTTGAATTGGTTTGATATTGGATATTGGATATTATGAATTCAACACCCATAAAACTTGTGATACATACCACTGATTTTGGTCAAACCACTTGTGATGTGTTCATGGTCATCTAGACTATATATCACAAAACAGTAATTATTTAAAAAAAAATCATATATATGGGCATATATATGGGCTGATTTAAAAATCATATACTGTATATGGGCTGATTTAATGTGGTTTAATGAATTCATCACCCATAAAACTTGTGATACATAACACTGATTTTGGTCATATTGCTTGTGATGTGTTCATGGTCATCTAGACTATATATCACAAGAGAGTAATTATTATAAAATCATATTATGGGCTGATTTAATGAGGTTTAATGAATTCAACACCCATAAAACTTGTGATACATAACACCGATTGTTTTCATTAAACCTCATTAAATCAGACCATAATATGATTTTATAATAATTACTGTTTTGTGATATATAGTCTAGATGACCATGAACACATCACAAGCAATATGACCAAAATCAGTGGTATGCATCACAGGTTTTATGGGTGTTGAATTCATTAAACCACATTAAATCAGCCCATATATATGATTTTTAATTCAGCCCATATATATGCCCATACATATGATTTTTTAATAATTACTGTTTTGTGATATATAGTCTAGATGACTATGAACACATCACAAGTGGTTTGACCAAAATCAGTGGTATGTATCACAAGTTTTATGGGTGTTGAATTCATAATATCCAATATCCAATATCAAACCAATTCAACCGCGGTGTAAAAACAGTGTTTCAATAAAACACAGACAGTTATTACAGCCTTAAACCAGCCCGACCTGAGTGTGTTATCCCGATGTTGGCAGTGGAAAGGCGGCCGTGCTGCTGCGAGCTCTGCCTGCTGTTTTGAGAGTCTTCATACTCGTCCAGAATCGAAGCCATTATTGAATGTACTTTAATTTGCCTATTTTAAAACTCAAGTCAGATGATTTTAATACGACATAACGGAGACGAAACAGCTATCAGCTAGCTCGCTGGGGTTAAATTATCACAACATCCAGACGTCAAAGTCTCACAAACCTTCTCCGTATGCGTCTGGATGTAAAGGAAATATGCACAACGTATAAATATGATAGAAATATGATAAATTTCAACCATTCGTAAAAGAATAGCATTCAATTTGAGTTTAGCTTCCGCCTGTGCAGCGCAGGGTGTCAGACAGAATCAGGTGACTCGTCATGTGATGTCGTTCCTGTTTCCTGTTTTTAACAGCAAGGGGCGCTGTTTCTTTAGAAAAAAAAACATTAAACAACGAGAGCCCTTACCACAAAATTATGGAGGATTTTTTTGTGCCAAAATTAAATAAATAAATAAATACATAATTAATTAATTAAAATGGGAATTAAATATATCATTAATTAATTAAATGTGTCATTAATTATTTAAATGCTGAAATAATAAATATATATTTTTACTTAAAATCAATTGTATTTTAATTAATTAATGACATATTTCATTCTAATTTTAATTAATTAATGACACATTTAATTAATTAATGATATATTTCATTCCCATTTTAATTCATTAATGATGTATTTATTTATTTAATTTTTGGCACAAAAAATCCTCCATACAAAATCCTTGTGCGTTTATTAATTATTTATAAATTTAATTAAAGTCTCATTTAAATTTTTTTGTGGAAATACTATGAAGCAAATCTGTCCCCTGTTTATTTCGTGTAGAAACACCAAAAATATATGACAGAAAAAGCAGACAGATTCTATTCTGATTTTTTGCTTTGGCATTATTTATTTATTGTTTATTTATTGTTGGCTTTGTCTCAAACACAACAAAACCCAATCAAATTAAAAGCATCAAAATATAAAAAAGCAAAACAATTTAACAGTCTCATTCAAAAATAAAACACACAGCAAAACAATGTGTTTGAGAGGGAACAGGAGGAAGCAGAATGCTTATTTAGTCCTGTCCCTTCCTCACAATATCATATCATCTACCAAGGATTGCCCCCCCATCCCACTCTACGTTACATTAACGTAAATATTCCAATCCTGTAACTTTTGCACAGACTCATATCCGGCACTTTATAAACCTCATTGTACATTTCTGTCTATACTTTTTACCTATACTAAGTTCCTAAGTCACTTTTGTACAAACTCACCCGGCACTTTAAAACCTCATTTTGTACATTTCTGGTCTACATTTTATTTTATTGTTTATACTTTTTATTGTTTATACATTTTATTTTATCTCTTATATATTTGTTTTTATAATGGTATTGTGCACCAATCACCATAACAAATTCCTCGTGTGAAAACTTGGCAATAAACCCTTTTCTGATTCTGATTCTGATATATAACCTATAAAAATTAAAAAAAAAATAAAAGAAAAGAAAAGAAAAGAAGGAAAAGACAAAATAACAAAAAATAAATACAACACAACAACCAATAAACAAGATCAGGTAGGTATAACTCTGTTCCTGAAGAGGAAAGATTATGTAGTGTTTGTGACCTGAATGTTGTTGAGGATGAACTTCATTTTTTGTTTTATTGTCCATTGTATGATGAAGCCAGGAAGTTTTTATTTCAGAGAATGCAAGATTGTAAACCTGAGTTGTTTTGGAATGAGGATGATGTTAAATTGGAATGGTTTTTTAAAGAGGAGGTTTTCTCTATGGCTACTTTTATAAAGAGAGCCTGGAAACAGAGAAAGGACAAATTATATGAAAATTGAGAAAAGATCTGATCTGTAATGTATAAGTGGATATTATAATTTTGTGTTTGTGTTTTTGTTTGTACTAGTTGATGTTTGTTTGCTGGCATAGGGTATCTGTGTCTTGTAAGCCCTTATAGGCTGGGCACCTTAAAGGTGTATGACACATAAATAAAAAACAATTCATTCATTCATTCATTCATTCATCAGTCATAATTGAACCGGTCTCCTACAATATCCTAAATTCAAAAGTCCAATCTCCCAGTCACTCTTATTATTATTCAAAGTGATACAAATAGTGATATAAATAGAATAGTGAAACAGATTACAAAATTAGATATAGTAGGAAAAACTGTTCTGGCATTATTAGTCAAAATGTTTTCTTAGGAATACCCAGTCTCATCTGCTATATTATCTCTCTAACTATCTATGAAAGACCGGCTCTCTGTGTTTTTCTAGGGGGGAGTGTCTATGCAAATCACAACCTGTCTGAGCAGAAAGTTGGAGGACAAACCCCCCTCCCACATGATGTGTGTTCACCACTGAGCAGTGTCCTCCAGACCAGACAGCCTCAGTCAGCCCGTCTGGCAGCACCTACCAGGAGTATCAGCAGTATCATCATCTCTATCCTTAGGTTAGTCGGCGAGCAAAGGGAAAGTTTGCAGCCAGAAGTTTAATGCGCTGCTCGACATGCCACCCCAGATGGATTACTTTTACCACGAGTCCCGAGTCCCTTCAGCTTGCGGGCTTACCCGGGAGGATGAGCTGGACCCCGAGGTGATCAGCTGCATGCTGGTGGGAGATGGAGCCGTGGGGAAGACCAGCATGATAGTCAGCTACATCTCCAATGGATACCCGGCAGAGTACCAGCAGACAGGGTTTGATGTTTTCTCCGGTGAGTTTCTATTCCTTTTTTTTTTTTTAATACTTATGTTTGATGACAAAACATAAACGAGGTGAATTTGACTAATATTGTTATTGGTTTATAACAGGTCAGGTCCAAGTTGAAGGATCGCCAGTCAAAATCCAACTTATGGACACTGCTGGACAGGTATGAAAAAATGTTATTCAAAATTAGTCACCTGTGCAGAACTTTGTAAATATGCTGTTTCTACTTTTAAGATGTAAAAAATGAAAGTAAAGTACAATGCAAAGTTTTAATGAAATCCATCTTTTAAGTTTAAATCAGAAAATACAGAAACCTGAACTCATAATTGATATCATTAATGGTTTTATTATGTTGTTTTTAAATTGTTTTGTTTTAATGTGCATTTTAATGGAAAGCACTTTGGTCACCCTGTGTGTTGTAAAGGGCTTTAGAAATAAAGATTAATTGATTGATTGATCATTGCAAACATGTACATGGGACAGTCTGTGGTTGGTTCTCATAGACGTCACATAAAATACAGTAATTTTGTTTAGCACATCCTGTGCTTTTATTTTGTCTGCATATTATCTTGAGGTCAACTGATATGGGTTTTTGTGTGGTCAATGCAATTATTTAAAAAAAAAAAGACAATAATCAGCCAAATGGTTAGCCATATATAGAGACTGTAAAATAATAAACTTGTCTGGTCCTTAAAACTACCAGAGTAGGGTTGCCTAAGACTTGTCTAAAGCGGTACAGTCTTTGTCACATCCTTACTTAATCCTTTATGTGACTCAGTAAGAAGATTTCTCCCTGAATGTTACCAGCTGATCTTTTCCTCTCACTTGCATGAGTCACTCATCTCCGTACAGATTATGATTGATACTAACCTGTGTGTCTTCATGTGTCACACAGGAAGAGTTTGATGAATTCCGGGCTCTGTCCTACGCACACACGGATGTCTTCCTCCTGTGCTTCAGCATGGTCAACCCCTCTTCGTTTCACAACATCACCAAGAAGTGGGTCCCGGAGATCCGAGCCCACAACCCTTCCGCGCCCATCATTCTCGTCGGGACTCAGTTGGACCTGATGCTGGACGTGAACGTCCTCATCAACCTGGACCGATCTAACGTTAAGCCGGTGCCGAGTGCTCGGGCCCGAAGCATGGCGGACAAGATTAGGGCGACAGACTTCGTGGAGTGCTCGTCCCTCACGCAGAAGAACTTAAAAGAGGCGTTTGACGCGGCTATCTTTGCTGCGATTAAGAACAAAGCCCGCAAGAGCAAGAAACGAAGGTTTTCTGACAGGCGCACCAAAGCTTTCTCCAGGTGCAGCTGGAAGAAGTTCTTCTGCTTCATCTGAACTCTTATTGTTAACCCCGTGGGTTATTGTCAATGAGTTTAATTTATTTGAAAATGTTCCTTTCACTTCCATCAAATATCACATCTTTCACATCGTTTTATGTTTCAATATTTGGCTTGTTTTGCTTTGCTGTGGAAAAGGAAAATGTACTGGGAAACAACATCAAGAGGATTCTGGGTAACTGGTTATTTTCAGAGCCTTTCAAAAAAACTGATGCATATTAAAATGCTTCTTCCAGGGCTTCGGGGAAAAAATCGTAAAGAAAAACAACATGTGCATGTTATGTTACCATACTACTGTTACTTGAGATGACAGCGTAGTAACTTCAGACTTCAAGCGATGCAAAAATATTAACTTGCTGAACGCAGCCAGCAAGAAAAACAGCCAGACCAATATGTAAAGGCCTTGAATTTGCATGCTGTGCTTCACCACCAGCTTCAGACTTCAATGTAAGTAAGGGGAGAAACAGAAAGTGTCAGAACTCTATTTGACCAGATGGGTGTTGTTTTCTCGTCGTGTCGCTGCACCAGCCTATTTATATGCAGCAGCTGCATGTTCAGGTTGCAGTGTGAAGTGCTGCATTCTTACCTCCTTGTGAAAGCTTCCCCGGCTGGTTTGGTTGCGTATTTTCCCGTCTATGAGCAAGCAAACTTACAATTTGATCAGGGGTGGCTTTTATTCTTTAGAATGCTTAGAAGGCGTTTGTCAATGACATTGTTAGAAAGACATTTCTTTCCAATGACTTACCGGTAACCTTTCAGATCAGGTAGGAACTGAAAGGTTGTTAGATTATCTTCTTCCCTAAGGTAAAAAGTTGCAGGAGAGCAATAACTTTTGGCTTTTTGTACTCCACTCTCATCACTCTGCATCTGTAAAAGGCAAGCTCCGCAGGAGTCTGCAGATCCTCCTGCCTTGATTATCAGGCAGGCTTTCTTATTCACCCCTCTTTGTTTACACGCTCAGTGTACCCTGATGTCCTGGAAACCCCAGGGAGCACAGACTAGAAGGATGCCGAGCAGCCGCTGTGTGAAAGTTACATTTGGTATTCCAGTGCATTGATATGTGATGTTTTTGAAAGTGTATGGGTTTTTAACTATGCTTCTTGTGGAAGTCAACTTCTCTGTTTATTAAAACAGACGTGTTCACGAAATATCCGATAGGACTTGAGTTTAAACATCCTTATTGTGTCCCCACAAACTGTTTTGTTACACGCTTAACATTGTTGCCAATGATCTAAACATGTTCTGCTCTCACTTGTGTGGCTTTTTGCGTGGTGGGTTTGATGTAAATAAAGAAGAGAAACTTAACATCTCTGTGTTACGCGTATTTTGCCTCCGCTGTCATGACATCACCATTCATGAGCACTTAACACGTCTGATAGTAACCACTAGTTTACACTGAGGCCCCGTTTACACGGAGCAAAAACAGAGGCGTTTTCATGCGTTTTGGCCGTTCGTTTACACGAAAACGGAGCTCAAAGTCACCAAAAACGATCATTTCTGAAAACTCCGGCCAAAGTGGAGATTTTCAAAAACTCTGTTTTCACGTTTGCGTCTAAACAGAGGAAAACGGAGATTTAGGCTTCAGAACGTCACATTATGCAACAGACACGTCACCAGCGTCATGTGTGCGACCTGTGTTTACAATTAGTTTGGCCACCATCAATATTTTCTTGTATTTTACCTGTTTTTTATTCTAAAGTCACACTTAAAAGTAACTCCACTTCTCTGTCACTCCAAACGAAAGACTCTCGTTCCGTCTTGGAAGTAAAGCCTGAATTATGGTCCCGCGTTAAATCGACGCAGAGCCTACGGCGAAGGGTACGCGGCGATACGCGCCGTACGGTGTGCGTCGCCGTGTACCCTACGCCGTAGGGCCTACGGCGTAGGCTCTGCGTTGGTGTAACGCGGAACCATAAATCAGCCTTAACTGGAAGTTACACGTGTCATTTGTTGATGTTTTTTCCAAGATTCTGATTGGGTGGCATGACGTTAACAGCCTATTTATGCGGATTCGTGTAAACGAAGAGATTTTGAAAACGATCTCGTGTAAACGATGGAATTTTTCAAAACGTAGAGGGGGAAATATCCGTTTTTGTAAATACCCAGCTATGTGTAAACGGGGCCTGATAGAAAACTTCTATAAAGAGACTCAAGAAAACGGTCACGCTCGTTCTACAGGGTTGCCTCCAAAATCCTCCCCACCGCATCAGGTAGTTTTCCTAAAGCACTTTTCTGCCCCAAACATATGATAAGTAACCTCGGGCCTCCAGTAGTGCCTTTAGTTGACTGGCTCTAATTCAATCCACATGAGTGCTGAAGGGTTTTGACAATGCCATGCTGTGACTGATTGCTGTGTCTGAATCTGTCTTTTTTCAAAGAGCTGTAGACATGGAGGAGCGACAGCCACAGGAGAGTGATTGAGTCAGACACGCTGATTAAGAATCAACGTTATCAATGGGACAGTTTAACACAACAATGGAGCGCTGGACATTGTTTATGAGCAGTGGGACTAGAACCAGGATTAAAGGCTTATTATGTTTGTTTACACCCTGAGTTAGAGACAAATTCAAATGGACAGAGGGTTGCTTGTTCAGTAAACACGAAGTGAGTAAAAAATGGTGTGGAGAACGGTTTGGAAACACTCGATGACCTAACAGCTAAACAGCCCATTCGTACATGACAGGAGGAATGAGTCACAATTGGGCTAAAGGACACAAAACACACGCTCGCCCCAATACGTGAGCAATCTGTTTGCCATTACTCAGTGTGCCATCCATCTTGCAGCAATGTGCCAGGACCCTGTTTGAACTTCTCTTGTCAGGAGTTTAACGCAGGACATCCTACGTTTGACCTCATGTGGAGATGTCGTATAGAAGGGAGCTGGTGTTTTATCATCTGACACCCCATCACAAGTGGACTCACAATGAACTTTGAGTTGACTCTCTTACTTGGTGATATGGTCATGATCAGATGACCACAGGTATAGAAAAACAATGTCTAAATGTTTTATGGCTTACGAATAGCTTTTATAAAATTACATTGCATATTCTTGAAACTCAGACTCACTAGCTTAATTTACTGAGATGCAAATATTTCAAGCTAAAAGCCCCAACAGTGAAGTTACTGCACCAGAGGTGGATACTAAATTCAGTCAGATGCTTCTGTTATTTGGTTTAGAGAAATTAGGCTGTGAGAGCAGTGGCCGGTTATCAGAGACAAAACTTCGATGGGTCTGTAAAAAAGAAAAATATACAGCGGTCAACAGAACATTTTGACCCAGTTGTGCCCTTTGTAGAAATTAAACTTTATTTCCTGTTTCCTGTGTAGAAATACAAACCGGTGATCAGTCATGTGATTGATGTTCCCAAAGTCACAGATGATTCAGTAAAGGTACTATTCTTCGCCATTATCGTTTTCAACTATTACAGGCAACACTTAAACATTAAAACTTTTAAGTGCAAGCTTTTCTCATGCTTTTCTTTAGCAATAGCTCAAAAGAAAAACGATGGGAATGAACAAACTATTTCAACTTCTACAACCTGAAAGAAGGCAAGCATCTACCTGGTAATCAGCACTGCATTAGCAAAACATTGTTCTTAAGACTTGAGATAAACTGAAACCAATAGTTCCAATATGACATACCGTCTCAAAGACAACACCCAAAATGCACTCGAATAGCCTACGTGTGCTAGTTATGCTAAAAGACGCTTGATAACAGTTTAAACTAGCTTTGATAATAACAAAACAATCTTCTGTTTATTCGATGTGGTCAAACATTTAAATAACTTTAAAAAAAGACAAAAATCTTTTTTGAATTGCTCAGATTATAATAAAACTGTATCCTACAAGTAATATTTTTTGCAAAGAATTTTATAGCAAACAGGCTCGCACAATATGGCTAAAATAAAAAAAAGATTAAAAAAATCATTTATAGTTAACAACTGTATCCACTGCCATTAAGACAGACTTGTTGACAGAGTACTGATATTGCTAATACCCTTATATTCCATTTTCCCTTGAATTATTGATTTTGTAAGCCTTTCTGCTGACGGCTTGCCTTGGCTCTGTTTTCAAATCTCAGCATGAGCATGCACTGTTGTCACATCTTTGAAAAAAGAACACAATTTGCAATTAACAAGACTTACCGTAATCTCTAAATATAGATACTTTGATTACGACTCTGATTTGTTTAAATGATAAATTGCACTGTTGGCATCACTTTACATCCTGCATGACTGATGTTTCTGATAGAGATTAAAGATGTGTATGATTGTGACAAGGTAAGTTGAGGTCTCTCTATTAACGTCTCTAGGGGTAGAGGGTCTAGTCAAGGCAGGTTGTAACAACTCTTTGAAATAAAAGATAACAACCACTGTAGTTGTAGCTATTTGCTTCACCACTTGTGAAAATGGTATTAGTCACTGATGAATGATGACACAGAAAGCCTTTTCTCACACACATGATGCAAACACCGACACCTCCATATTGTGCAGTCACACACTTATTGAGCAATTGCAAAGACCCATGTTGGACAGGTTTCAGGTTCCCATGAGTTCAGTGAACTGCTCCCTCTCCTCCTCTTTATTTTTCTTCTTGTGGTTAGTCATCTTCTTACTAGGAGGCTGGTCCTCTTCCCCAAGATCCCTTTACTTTTGAAACTGAGTCAGGAGTAGTCAGCCAGCTCTTCCTCTGGCTCAAGGCCAGTATCACTCTGGGTTTCACTGTAGCCTAAGACTGGCAAGAAAGCCTGGGAATCAGCAGGTGCACCAACAGGTCTGCCTGGCTCAGGACAAAGCCCATTGGCTCATTACGCTTTCTGCTCCTCGGCCATTCAAAGTGACAGTTGAACAGTTATGCTTAGGGGAAGACTTGGCACCACTTACAGTATCTCTTTCACACAAATATAAACTGCCTCGTGTGATCTTATTGTTTTTGTTTTTGTAGCATTTCACCATTTGCTGGGTGACTGTGGGGCTTCTAAGAATCACTGAGAGATGTGTGTGTGTGTTTCCTCAATATTACGATTGTAGTTGGAAAAGTATATAATTGAAGGAGGAATTGACTTAAATAAAGTATCATAAAAATGTTTTAATTGCTGCAGTTGTTTCTAACATCCTATTTTATTTGCTTAACTACAACAATCCTGTCAGTCACTTATTGTTTAAGTCTTCAAGATAAAAATAAAAGAGGAAAAGAAATAAACTCCCATCATTTCTGTCAAAACATGGAGTATTGGTTTTGATGTCAAGTGTAGCCAGTGAGAATCAACGTTAGTTCCTGACTGGAAGTGCCTTGAGGCAACAACGATTATGTTCTGTCCCGCAGACAACAACATATGTTAACCTCCTTGCATCTGCACGGCTTTTCGTGCAGTTGAGTAATACGCAGAAAAGGGTAATACAAAAACAGTCACAGCCCACTAAACTTTCTCACCAGGCTGAAAGAGGACAATCAGTGCCTCTGTTGTTATTGTTGGATCTCTTTCTCTGTTTGCATTGAGAGACTTAAAGGTTATTTCAATAGGCTAGGATGTTGCATGAGCCTTTAAACTCATTATCAGAAGCAGTTCTTTGTCCCGTGTGTGGCCACTTTTAACATGCGTCTCCATCTACCGCCAGTGAGAGGGACATGATGACTTTAAGAGTGACCGTCAATGACCACACATGATCAAAGTAGCGCACAGCTGAAGTGCACACAGATTGGGAGATGAGAGAAACCGTGCATTAGCACATTAGCACTTCAAACAGGCCTCATCTCCAGGCTCATTATTCCACTGACGACTCAAGGTCGCCCAGGATATTACCGGCCCTCCACAGCTCAGGACCGACACATGAGCTGCAAAACGGTGGTGAAATAATCTGCACCAAGAGAAAAGAAAGTGTGAGTGTGTTTTCGTTGAGCTAATGTAGTTGAAAGCAGACATTACTTCTGGAACAGGCTACCCAGTCTTTTCCATACCCTTAACTTCAGATATATCAGAATGGTGGAGTGAATATAAAAATAAATACAGGAAGTTTCTGGAGAGTTTAGGCAAGACTTACACACACGACTTAAGCTGCTGTGCTTCTGATTCACGATGAGCAGTGTAGCTTCTTACTAGTGAATATGTGTCTATATGAATTCTGTTTTATGACAAGTGTTTGTGAGTGCTGTTAATCCCATGTGCCTTGTTCAGGTACTTTTCCTGAAAGCCCATCTCCAGGGGAGGAACTCCCGTTCCAAAGTGCATGTGTGAGTGGCTTGTGCAGTTCATTATCCAGAAATTCTCATGTTCATGTATGTACAAATATACTGTATATTTTATTTAAACCACAGTCACTCTATTGTACATTTTTTCTGACATTCTTATATTTACAGGTATATATTTTTTTGTACATTTTTTTTCTTTGCACATTTCTTGTACATATGAGACATGCCCCACTTATCTGTTTATTTTATTTTATTTTTATTTTTTATTATCCTATCTGATACCTTCAACGTTTTGCTGCTCAGTTGCCTTGAAATTGCCCCTCGGGGATAAATAAAGTTTTTCTGAATCTGAATTTGAATCTGAATATATTATCTGACATGAAACAGTTTAATGAAAGTGAAGCAATTACGGGCGATCCCGCAAAACAACACCCTCAATAGCAGCAATATGGTACTTAAGAAGAAATTCAGATTGACTATAACTTAATAATTTTATTTTGAACTTATGGTTATTTTATAAAAGCGTTAGTTTTTATCCACACGGACATAAACGTGAAAGTACAGCTTCTCCAAATATAAGCCGTGGGGTGAACACGGCAACATGCAAGAGCATGCATGAGTCTGATAGATAAAGGAATACATTTGAACCTTATCTTGAACGTAAATGGTCTACGGTTCTTTGTTGGATCAGTGGAGAGCCTGTAATGGGAGCTTTGTGCGTCACCAGAGCCACTGTAAGTATTCACACTTGTGCAGTTGTGTTTTGCCATCAGGCTGCAGTTAGACCTTCAAAGTCCTAATTTGTGAGTTTCTTTGTTGTTACTTCGAACAATGGCAGCTGAAAACAAAAGTTAATGGATGTAACTCTGGGTTCTATTAAATAAGCGGGCAGCTAATAGACGTTGAAGGGCGGGTTATTTTCAAGAAATTACACCAGTGCAGAATGGAGTGCAGCTCTTAAAGGAGATGGTGTGAGCAGCCTTTGAACAAGTAAATATAGCACACTAAATGGACCGGTTTCCAAACTACTCACTTTTTGCAATGCAGCAATGCTTGAGTGTAGGCATGTCCGATAGTTTGGGTTATCCTTTGCTGAAAAACCATACCAGATTTATCCTCTACCTCTGCCACCTCAGCCTCTGGACAATTTTATTACTTAGCATGAAGCTATATAGCTGCAATTTGATTTACTGATGCTCATGCAGACACCGTTTAACTTTGCAAAGCAAAAGAGCCACAGTTCAGTTCAGAACTGCTTGATATCATTCAAAGTCAGCGGACGGCAAAGCTATTGATGCTTCCAATGCGTATATGAGACAATGAGAACAGTCATTGAATACTTTGAAATCCACAGTTTAGCATAGATAGGCCGTTTTAACTGAAGTCTTATCTTTTTCTTGTATACATGAACACAAGGGGAATTGATTTACCGACTGAATAAGTCAGAGCCCACCACAAAAGATCGCAACAGTGTCTGCTTTTGATTTGTTAGTTTGGGGCTTTTCAAGTTAACCAATGATGGCACACACCAACAGATACAGCTTTGCTGTAGCTGTCTGCACCAAATTGGACCAATGGTGACCAGTGAACTGGACAGACTTACAGCTATGTACATTATGTACAATCATACAACAACACTGTACAATCGTTCATACTAGGAATGGGCGATATTTTACCGTTCACGATAAACCGTCAAAAAAATTCCCCACGGTAAGAATTTGTCATCTCACGGTAAAAACGATAAATTGAGGAAATGAGAAAGAAAGAAAGAAAGAAAGAAAGAAAGAAAGAAAGAAAGAAAGAAAGAAAGAAAGAAAGAAAGAAAGAAAGAAATGAGCCGGAAAGAAAGAAAGAAAGAAAGAAAGAGAGAAAGAAAGAAGAATGAAATGAGCCAGAAAGAAAGAAAGAAAGAAAGAAAGAAAGAAGAATGAAATGAGCCAGAAAGAAAGAAAAAAAGAAAGAAATGAGTCTGAAAGAAAGAAAGAAAGAAAGAAAGAAAGAAAGAAAGAAAAGAGTCTGAAAGAAAGAAAGAAAGAAAGAAAGAAAGAAAGAAAGAAAGAAAGAAAGAAATGAGCCTGAAAGAAAGAAAGAAAGAAAGAAAGAAAGAAAGAAAGAAAGAAAGAAAGAAAGAAATGAGCCTGAAAGAAAGAAAGACAGAAAGAAATGAGTCTGAAAGAAAGAAAGAAAGAAATGAGCCTGAAAGAAAGAAAGAAAGAAAGAAAGAAATGAGTCTGAAAGAAAGAAAGAAGAAAGAAATGGGCCTGAAAGAAAGAAAGAAAGAAAGAAAGAAAGAAAGAAAGAAAGAAAGAAAGAAAGAAAGAAAGAAAGAAAGAAAGAAAGAAAGAAAGAAAGAAAGAAAGAAAGAAAGATATGAGCCTGAAAGAAAGAAAGAAAGATAGATATGAGCCTGAAAGAAAGAAAGATAGATATGAGCCTGAAAGAAAGAAAGAAAGATAGATATGAGCCTGAAAGGAAGAAAGAAAGAAAGATATGAGCCTGAAAGAAAGAAAGAAAGAAAATATGAGCCTGAAAGAAAGAAAGAAAGAAAATATGAGCCTGAAAGATATGAGCCTGAAAGAAAGAAAGAAAGAAAGATATGAGCCTGAAAGAAAGAAAGATATGAGCCTGAAAGAAAGAAAGAAAGATATGAGCCTGAAAGAAAGAAAGAAAGAAAGAAAGAAAGAAAGAAAGAAAGAAAGAAAGAAAGAAAGAAAGAAAGAAAGAAAGATATGAGCCTGAAAGAAAGAAAGAAAGAAAGAAAGAAAGAAAGAAAGAAAGAAAGAAAGAAAGAAAGAAAGAAAGAAAGAAAGAAAGAAAGAAAGAAAGAAAGAAAGAAAGAAAGAAAGAAAGAAAGAAAGAAAGAAAGAAAGAAAGAAAGAAAGAAAGAAAGAGAAATATTCCCGTTGATGACACTTTTTGTATTGGTATTTTTTTTATCGTTATTGGGTTAAATGCCAGAAATTATCGTGATACATTTTTTTGTCCATACCGCCCATCCCTAGTTCATACAGCATCATTCTGCAGTCTTCAGTTTTTTGTTGTCTGCCTCCCTCTGTACTGGCTTCTTCCCATACATCCAGGTCCTAGCTTGAGTTGGGGAATTTTGGAGTTAGCTCAGTCCACTTGAACTTTCACATGCAGTAATTAGCCCAACTTCAACAGCATTATCTGGAAACGCTGGTCCATGTCTACTACTAGTACTATTACTAGTCTACTACATGGAGTTTTACATGCATTTTGAAACTCCAGTTTGTTGACTAATGTAATAACTTGGCTTTCTCTAATGAAACATAATTGTACAAACTGTTATCTGTGTTGCTGCATCATGTACGCATATGTCCAGCGAGGTGTACAGCTGGAGGAAGGCTGCCTAATGAGCAGTTTAGGGCATAATATTTGATCCAATACACTAATACATTTCCAGAAATTCAGCTGTAATTGGCACATAACTAGAAATAATTAGGGCATTGTATTGGTTTCATGTTCAAAGCTAGAGTTCCCAGAAATGTTAGTAACAGTGCAGCAGCTTACTCATACTATAGTACATAATAGGCACATTATTTACTTTGAATACTTCAAAGCAGTTTCATCAAGGTTATCGTTAAACAGCTGTACTGTATTGTCTTTCTAGAGTATAATATAAAATTGTGTGGTGTCACATATTAGCACCTGTTTTTCAGGCGTGCAACTTTATTAAGAGACAAATACACATTGAGGTGCTTAAAAGTGCTCTCGTGGTAAACTAATTTCTGACTGACTCACATGAGGAAATTAATCAATTAAGAATATGTTTTCCATGAGACGTGTTTTCAGTTAATAATCTAATCCTGTCCAACTAAAATAGAGAACAGATATATGACAAGTTGTTTATAATGTGGTTATGAGTTGTAATTTTGAAAAACGACAGTTAATCATGTTTAGAAGGGAAAACTGAGTGTAATTTGCATATGGGGAGTGCCTGGTCTGATTGGATGTGAGGCTGTGAATAAGGTGTGGCTACGTCTGGGAATCAAGGGGGTGATGTGTTCTCACAGTGTCTGGGAACAGGGGGGGGTGTTGTGACATCCACAAGACGCACATGGTGGCAGGGAAGCATGTGAGTGCACGATGCAAGTCAACACAACCTTGACTGTCCCAAGTACCCTTCCCTGCATGTCTGTAGGCTTCCATGTACACATGCAGGTAGCAGTTTTACACATGTGGAGTTATTAACATGAAAACAGGGTTAGCACATGGATACACTTCCTGACATGTGGGAAGATGGGCATTGACACAAACTAGAATACAATGTATACAACGCATACAACACACGTGGTACGTTTCAGTCAGGTTTCTGAGAGCAGTTTGCTGTGTCTGGACTTGTTCTACAGAGAATGACTGTTTACTGTTCGATACTCAAGAGAAGGGTAAATCGGCTTACTCAGCCTGTTGTGTCACCAGGATGAAGGGAGCCTGTCTGCGTGGTTGAGGCAACTTTATGATGAAAAAGGAAAGAGATATTTACCGTCACATTTATCATTTGAGCCTTTTTTATGCATAAGCTTTCACTGCGTAAAAGTAGCAAGACATTGTGTTTTATAGATTGCAGGGTGCAGATCATATTTCCAAAGAAGTAGGTGTTTTGTATTTCAAACCAAATGAGTTAGGAAAGGAAAAAAAAGGAAAGGTAATAACTGAATTTCAAATACAATTACACACAGTCCAATTCAATGCAGCTGTATTCCGATTGATTTTATTTCAAATCAGTTAATATCAGTTTGAATAAATCCAGATGGATTAGTTCTAGAATCAGGCCAAACAACAATGCTGTCAATCCTGGAAATGTATCCGTTGTGCTATGAGTTTCTGTCCAAGGAATTTCATCTACAAGCCCACTGGATCTGCATGTGATGTCATTAGTACAGTTGTTAGGCTACAAACTTAAAATACCAATGCATTCATGGCAAAACTTAGATACATTTATCTTATTATATCTTCTGCTACAGTTAAAAGTGTCCCGCTGTTTGTCAAATACTTTTTTTTATTTAATGGTTCTCTTATGTACTTTTCCTTAAAAATGTGTACTTCAAAAATGTAAATTCCTTTAAGAATTAAAGTATAAATCAATTTTATTTAAATAAAACATTCAAATCTGATTATAACCTTCTTCATGTCAGTCCAAAACTATATAATAATCCAAGTCATAAAAATGTGTGTCTGGCTAGAGAAACCTCTAGATCCCATCAAATTTGAATCAGATCAAACCACCAAATCAATCATTAGCCAAGGAAATTATTCAGTAACATTCTAGATATAACAAGAACGTCACAGTATGGCAGCTTGTGTTTTTGGTGAGACCCTTAACCATTGATTGCTATAAATGCTGAATCATGCCATGTATGCATCTTTTTAAGAGAAGGCCTTGCTTATTTCAGCAAGACAAATGTCAGTATGTTTTTTCAGATTGGATCCCGCTAATATCGCTGGATGATGAACGTGTGTTTAACACGCGTTGGGTAATATAAACCCAAGGCATATTATTTTTCACCTCGTGCCTGAAGGTGAGTTGAGTGGAGGGAAGGTGAGTGGAGAGGCATTATCTGCGAAACATAACGTAACTTGTGTGGGAGTATAGAATGACATAGTGTCCCCGCATCAGCAAGATTTATTGCAGTCAGACAGGTATCATTTTTAAAATGAGGATGGATGAACATTGAGATGAATGGTTTTTGGCCGGGTTTTGCTTCTTGCAAACCCTTAGTTTGTCATTTTTGTGTCCACTTGTTCAAACAATGGACCATCCTTTGTGGTTCCGGACAGACGCCGCTTTATGGCATCCTCGACTCCGAGGCTGAGTAGCTACCAAGTTAATCATCTTGCAAATATTGACCCTACCTGTGACTTCCTAGTGCTGTTACTCTCGTCAGGTGTTTCCGTATTTTATATAATAATAATAATAATAATAATAATAATAATAATAATAATAATAATAATAAAATAATGATAATAATAATAATGATAATAAAATAATAATAATAATAATAATAATAATAATAATAATAATACTAATGATAATAAAATAATAATAATAATAATAATAATAATAATAATAATAATAATAATAATAATAATAATAATAATAATAATGATAGTAATGATAATAAAATAATAATAATAATAATAATAATAATAATAATAATAATAATAATAATAATAATAATAATAATAATAATAATGATAATAAAATAATAATAATAATAATAATAATAATAATAATAATAATAATAATAATAATAATAATAATAATAATACTTTTTTTTTTTTTAAACCATCCCCTGGTGGGTTGTACTGAGGTTACGTGATCAACAAACCCCTCCCAGGACCTGCCACCTGTGTTAGTTCTGTTTACATTAAACTTGACCTGCAGTTAAGAGGACCCCCGGAGGCGAGTTATTTGCGGGCCAACTCGACACGCCAACCCACATCGGTCAATGTAAAAAGGACAGGTGGCACGCTAGATCAACGCGTTAAAAGCAGGGTATCCGCCAATGTAAAAGGGGCTAAAGAAAGATGGAAGTGTTGATGAAAGACAAACATTGATATATTGATGAGCCTTAATATTTTAAAGAAATAATTGTATACTTTTCAGTGAATGATTTGAAATTTGGAAATAGACTACAAAAACAATTTTATGATATTTTCATCACATAGTTGGTAATCGTTTAGAAAAAGCACAACATTTATACTGTGTAGTCTTACAAACTAAGTAGGATTATATAGCAGACTGTAGATGAAATACAAGGATAGTGAACATTGAGCAAGAATGAGGAGATTACATTTTTTAACCCCAAAAGGATAAGAAGCTTAAATATAGAGAAGTAAAACCCACAGCTCCACAGATGCGAGATCAATGATAGTAGAAAAACAGCTTAATTTCTTCCATGTCACAATACTAGCTGTAAAACTAAGTCACATATTTCTTAACTTCAAAAGAGGTTTTGATGCCTTGAGAAAGGTCTATGACCGAAACCTTGGCCCATAAAACACTAGTCTGGTGAGAAGAAGGTGTGCAGGAGTTTTCTTTTTAAATTGGCTGCAGCTTTCCTCCTCCGACGCACCTTTCTGCATATCCGGTGTGCTAAAAGTTTTCTACTTCGGATTTTAACTTCAAAAGAAAAATAATTAATTCAAGTGAACAAAATTACAGCAAATTAAACTATAAATATATGCATAAATGACACTAGATTACGCTGTTTTATGTTCTCATTCATGTCATGTCTCAATAAACTGTAAAAAGTCCCAAATGTCTCTGATCACAGAACGATGTGAGCCTCCCTTAAACAATTTTACGTAATTTAAAGAAATACATTGGGAAAGTAAAGGCATGCAAGGTAGTATTAACATAAAGCTCAATGTGGGGCTTCTTAGATCAGGATAATGAGATTATGCCTGTAAGATGGACATCTGTGAATTTTCAAGAGAACATTGCTTTCTGTTAAACTGGCTACATCAGATAAATCTTAATCAAGACGGACATCTGATTTCAGATTAAAAATTTTCTCTTTTGTCGTGTGCTTTAAGGAGATTTAAGTGTTACTCACTCTGGATAATGTGTGTGCTTTGCTCTCCATAGCAGCAACGAGGAGGAAGGACTGTTGTTCTGTGCTTAACGTTGCATTTATCACCAGACGAGCACACTCTACTGTGGAACTGTAGAAATCAATTAGAAATTCATAATCTATCTCTTTCTTCCTTTCATCTGATGTCATTTTGCGTGTGGACTACATACCGCGACCATGAGGTCATGTTGAATGTATTTCTGAGTGAGCGATTATCTGCATAATTTTCATCTCTGTAACAACTGATTACAGAGCAGGAATACATTTCTTGGACGCACAAACATGCATTCTTTTTGTGCATGCCAATATACTATGAGGCGTGTGGAGAAGTAGCCTGTCATTACAGCTCGAAGACTTGGTTTAAGTATCGGGATGATTCATGACTCCCTTGGGTTGACACAAAAGTTGAGAGAAGAAGAAAACACTCCAGAATGAAGTCATTTATATCCCGCCAGATAAAAACACAAATGTGCCCGGCAGTTTTGAATAAGGCAGTTTAGGCCCACGACAATAGTTTGGCTCTATTCGCTCTCTCTCTCTTTGTTTTTTTTCTCTCTTTCTTTCTGAGGCACTCTGAAAAAAACGGATGTGATTTTTGCAGGCGGCGCTCTCTCGTCAGAGGCCCGGACAGACCAGTAGAGCAAGCTTCTCGCTCTTATCTTCTGACAGCTGGTTTGACAAGAAGTCTGTGTCGCTCGCCTCTCATGTACCAGGTGACGCTGCGAGGGCGGGGTTGCAGAACAGGCCCGTGTTTTATTGTGCGTTTTTCAAAAAAATGATTTGCATTTAAACTGAGCTGCAGCTTAGAAGACCGAGATGGAGGGAGTATCATTGTTGGTGTTTGTAGGACAAGTGAAAGTGTGAATAAAAAGATTTGCCGAGAAGAAACTGCTTATTGGCTGCTGTGATAAAAGCTGGATAAATAAATTTTAGCAGATGAAATCAAAGTTTTAAAACTGGAAACCATCAAAGGCTTAAAAAAAAAGAGGACAGGATTGGACTTTCCTCTCCACATAGGAAACCAGTCTCTCTTTCAAATTTTAGTTGCTTAATTTAAATTAATTTTGAGATTATTTTTCATGTGTGTTTGTATGAAAGTGACACAACCAGCTCAAACAGCTCCAGGGCTGTTGAAGCTGCAGGAAAGTACATGTAACTTGACTACAGCACAGACCAAAGAAACATGACGTTTACTTGTAGTGCACGTTCCACACGTGTTCTGTTACAGACTGAAAGAGTTACACCCCTTATGTATTTGATCCGGTCTTTGTACGTTTTGACTGTATAAAAAAACGTAATTCTTGCCATTGTAAGAATGAGATGTGTACCTGCTGTACTCTGCCCTTACTTTTTAACAACTTTTATTATTTTACCTCTTTTACATCTCTCTTATCAGGGCTAAAAACATTTCTGTTTACTGAAGCGTACTCTTAAATGAAATGATTTTTGAAAACCGTGCAAAGTTACACTAGTGATGGATAAGCCCTGAATGCAGGCATTGTGACATAGAATTGTCAAATTGGTCTGGTTCACCGCACGAATCGGCACAGATTAATTTTGTAATACTGTATTTGACCTGGTCTTTGTACGTTTTGACGGTATAGAAACGTAATTCTCGCCAGTTGTGTGAAATAAGACCTGGAAACAGGCATTGTGGCATAAAATTGTCAAATTGGTTTAATTCACTGTACAAATTGTTACAGATTACTTTTGTTATACTGTAATTGACCCGGTCTTTGTACGTTTTGACCGTATAGAAACGTACTTCTTGCCATTGTAAGAATGAGATGTACCTGCTGTACTCTACTGCCCTTACTTTTTAACAACTTGTGCTTTTTATTATTTTACCTCTTTTCTTATCATTTTATTTCATTTTATTTATTATTTACTGTTTAATTGTGTCTTTAATGTTGATGTAAAGCACTTTGAATTACCTTGTGTTGAATTGGGCTATACAAATAAACTTACCTTGCCTATGCTCACAACACAACTGCGCACAAGTCTGTAGTCATAGACAGTATTAAAAGAAATGGTGACATTACTTGCAGGAACTGACTCTGTCAATCCTGGTTAATCCAACAATTGGGCAAATGGGTGGAACATGTAAGCCTGGAGGCCGCCTGAAACATGCCCACCTTAGCTCATTTATCACACTTTATAGCTCAGCTCTTACTAACCTATGATGATAATTAGCGTGATTTTACATTTATTCTTGTCAAATCTGTCCTCCATGCTCACTTCAGATGGGGCTACTGAAATGACTTTTGAAACAAACAGACACACAGCTTAAATAAGGCCAGCTGGAGCTCCTATCAAGCAACATCGGGACCATTGACGAGCTGATGCCAAGCGAACTGATTGAGACTTGGGGTCACCAAGACTCAGTTAGAGCAGCGTCCTTTGGAGGTCCAGGCAAAGTCAATCTGAGAGGATGGAGGGGGAACTGGCTGGAGGAGCTGGTTTTTCTGGCTACTGCCCGGTCCAGCAGTCAACACCAGTTCACTGGTTAGGCCCAGTAGCATCCTCTGGTCTTTTGCAAAGTGTTGTCCTTGAACCCTTCCAGGTCAACCCAGAGCACGTTGTGTAAGTAAGTAAGTAATTACATTTGATTTATATAGCACCTTTCACACACAACAGAATGTCACAAGGTGCTTCATTCACAAAAAATAAAACAACATCAATAATAACACAAATAAAACACTACAATAAAAGTAGAAATACGATAAAAACAAGACAATACCGATAAAAGCTCCTGGAATAAAAGTACATAAAATCAACATGGTGGTCATAAAACAACCCTCTCACTCCAAATATTTAAAAGCTTGGAGAAACAGGTGGGTTGTAAGTTTGTTCTTAAAAGCATCGATGGAGTCCAGAGAACAGAGACAGCGGGAGATCATTCCAGAGCCCCGGTGCAAAAGACGAGCCAGTTCTTTCTTGTTTAAGCAAGAAAACAAACTGTTGCAGTAGATGACACAAAAGCATGAATAATTAGCTCCAGGTCATTTTTTGGAAACAACTGTTCTTAGTTTAGAGATATTCCTTTAATGGTAAAAAAGAGTTCCTCATCAGCTGTTTGGAGTGGTGTTCTCATGACATGTCTTTGTCAAAGACAACACCAAGATTTCTTAGGCTGGACTCAAAAGAGACACTCAAATCCCCTAGAAACTGGCTGATTGCTTGAATGACATCATCAGGGCCACCAGGTTGTGGTGGTCTCTTAACAGTGCAGCTAACAACACAACACAAATACGATTGACCAGGCACTGTTAAGTCAATTATTATCTAAGTCAGGGGTCGGCAACCCGCGGCTCTAGAGCCGCATGCGGCTCTTTAGCGCCGCCCTAGAGGCTCCTGGAGCTTTTTCAAAAATGTTTTTCCTTTTTTTCTCTTTTTTTCCTTCTTTTTTTTCCTTTTCCTTCTTTTTCTTCTTTTTTTCCTTTTTTTATTTATTTTTTCCTTTTTCCTTTCCTTTTTAATCTCAACATTTCGACTTTTTTCTCAACATTTCGACTTTTTTCTCAAGATTGTACTTCAACATTAATCTCGACATTTCGACTTTTTTCTCAACATTTAAACTTTTTTCACGAAATTTTGACTATTTCCTCGACATTTCAACTTTTTTCTCAACATTTCGACTTTTTTCTCAACATTGATCTTGACATTTCGACTTTTTTCTCAACTTTTTTCTCAAAATGCATAATGAAAAAAAAAATCTTCCCCCAGTTATAACTAATATAGATACATGAAGCATGTGTTGTCTTCATTCTAAGGCTTACACAAGACTTTTTCATTTTTTGCGGCTCCAGACATATGAGTTTTTTGTGTTTTTGGTCCAATATGGCTCTTTCAACCTTTTGGGTTGCCGACCCCTGATCTATGTCCTATGTAGCTAGTGATGACAGCTACCCATCAACCATAGACAGCTATCACTCAAACAAAGAAACAAAACAAACAAAAAACACCCCTAATCATGGCTGTGTGTAATTTTACCTCATAAGATACAGGATATGTCTATGATATGAAATCCAGCTATGGAGACTGAGACAATTTTTTTAAACTGACTGTAAAAGTGTTTATATATAAAACTGTCATACTTTTGGAGCCAGCCTCTAGTGATCATTCAAGGAACTTCAGAGTTTGGCACTGCTGATTAAATACATGGATCATGTCAGACTAACAAACTAGATGTAACTCCTTGCTCACTAGCAACTAGTAAACACCCCCAACCTTGAATACTTCATGTAGCCCCTGAGGGCCTCTGGTTTATGTCCAAATAGTGACAGATGTGTTTTACTTTGAATAAGCAATGACTGTTTCATTGTTTGATTCTCTTGTCTTCACTGATTTGCCTGTGAACTACACGTGTTGCTGCAGGATTCCACATGTAGCACACCAGTGAACAGACACAACTTAGATGAGTGAGATGTAAACAATAAACATGGCAACAAGAGTGGGGGTTAATGTGATTATAAGACTGGAGCAGGTCAGTGCTTATCTTTAAAGTAATTTTGGTAATATATCTGCTCCTCCAAAGGCACGAGTTTTGCAGACACACACACAGCTTAACCTCCAACGCATACAGGATACACAAAACAGCCATCCTACACATGCAAATGTGCACTTTAAGGCAAGTACCTCTGGGTTTAAATGCACATCTGCAGAGAACCAAAAGCTGTCCATGTCTGTGTTTGCTTCATATACTGTAGAAGACGGTCTAAAATAACTTCAAATGAGTTATGGCTACATATCAAGAGTTTTTCCACAGTGGGAATTTGCACCTACAAGGAAATATACACTCATCCAGTGAATGATGTGAACCAAAAGGCTCTATGCCCTTCATAGCATTCCCCTGTAAATAGTTCAGATGATGAAGTGTATTTCTAATTATTTTACTTTTGAAAAGTGGTGAGCAGCTACATTTATAGTAAAGAGAAAAAGAACAATGAGGCAGGATTAAACCAAATTTACCTAAGAAAAGCTATGATGCGCTCCCAAAATGCAAATATTTCCCCACTAACCTCAGCAGGGAAATAGTAATGTTAACAGAATAAAATTCTTATTCTTTATGAAGAAACATATTGTCAGGGAAACATGTAAATGTATGTCCCAAAGAAAAAAAACGAACTTCCTCCCAACATCATCATGCACTATACTGCAGTGTTAAAACAGAGAGAGAATGAACAGATAAAAACTGTCGTGATCTTACCTGTGAGGAAGGGGGGGGGGGGGGGGGGGGGGGGGGGGGGTCAGATTCAAATCCAAACTGATATCAAGTTACTCTTTCCTGTTTAAACCGGCAGAGCGGATGAACCGACTCTTTTCCTTGAGCACCTGTCTACTAGGAACTGAATGCACAAAAGCTAACAATACAAAGAAGCAGCATTACATTGAATAAAGGCATTATACGCCAGATGGCAAAGCTTATTTTGCTTATTTTTTTGTTGTAACTCATACATTTTTTATATCGGCAGCTTATTCCCCAGAGTAAATGTTCTGGAGGATTTAACCTAAATTTTGGACCTGGTTCAACATTTTGTAGCTTATTTGTTTCTGTGTTTTATTACAAAACTTGTACCACTTGAAGCAGACTAAAAACAAAGGGAAACTACTCTTTTGAGGACAGTCTTGCATCTTTAAAGTTCAAAACTTTATTAAAATCTACCTTTACAAAAGAGTTGAGAAGTTTCCTGAAAGGCAATAAAAACTGACATCTTTGATTTCTTATTTAACTTTTACTTTTATTATCAGTTTTCTTCTTCCAAAAACAAAAAGAAACATGAGCTCAAGTGACCAAAGAGCAGATGTTCTGTTATTGTGCCTTGAGATACACCAGTGCTGCACAGAGCTGACAAAGCGGTTTCATCACTGAGCACGATGGTTTCAGTTTACATTTCTAGGAACAGCAGCAAACTATGTTGAACGACTGGAAGTGGTCGACGGGCTCTACACGTGCTCCACAGTTCCTGGTCCAGTCTTTGACCTGGAAGTACTGGAAGAAGCCAATAGAGGATGATGAAGCAAAGAAAATAAAAACTAAAACGCATATGACGTCTGTCCAGTTTACCAACGCTCAACGCGCAATGCTAACAAACTGAAAGAGGGCATAATCATCACTTATCATGGTGGACTATGACACATTTTGGTTGATTCCCTACACATATTGTGTATTGAAAGGAGTCCAATTCAGGAGTTAATCAAACATATTTCCCATTTTCTCTTCAGACGGCTTCAATTCATCCCATTTTGATACTATCATTCTAATACTATCTAATATAGTAATCTAATGCAGTGTCTCCCAACCTGGGGTCTGGGCCCCCCCTGGGGGGGCGCCTGAGATCTCTGGGGGGGCGCGAAACTTTGTCTGCTTTGAGGATATGCAGTTGTAAAAATTATATTTGCACATGTTAAATAAATAAAAAATCATAACACACCTAATGGAATACAGTAATCCAAGTCTGTATAAACCCACTAAGAAATATATTTTGGTCATTTTAAAATTAATAATTAAATAAAAATAAATAAAAGTTATTTATCAGGATAAAAACTTAAAAACATATTATTATATCATTATTCAACATTTAATCATACTACTACTCTGACAGGTTGTTAAAGGAAAAATGTTAAAAAATGTTGCTTTCATATTAAAAGAAACATTTTTCAGAAATATTTTTATGCAATTATTTTTTGTGCATATTTTATACCTTGGTGACACAAAAGGAAGGTTAGAAAAACAAAGTACAGGGTAAACCAAAGAGAAATGTATCAAAAAAGCATAATTAATGTTCATTTTTTCAATTAAAGGTTTGTAACGAATAACTTTACTCTTTTGGTGCTAGTACTTACGGGTCGGGGGGCCCGGCTGGTCTTAGACACAAGTAGGGGGGGCTCCAAGGAAAAAAGGTTGGGAACCACTGATCTAAGGTACTCCTGAACCCATGTGGTTATATGAACCATGGTTAGGTGTATTTCATGCACAGTTTTCTCGGATACATCCAAAAACAGTCTCCAAATTTGGTTTTCACACACTGACATCGGCACTGACTCCCTTAGTCTTACATTTCGTATAAACTCATCAATGGCCCTGTTATTTTGTTGGGCACAAAGCACTGAGCCATGGACCACCCCCACTTGAAAGGATTTTTGAAACAATATACTTTACAAGTAGAACATTTTGACATATATCCCAACTCATACTGTACTATATAAATTACTTTCTTCTTTCATTCTTAAATTCATTTTTGTGACGTCTCCACGTAAGTTACATTGAATTAAACTGAATACTTTAAACGTATAGAGTTTGCAGGATATCCTATCTTTGTTTTTAATATTTCCTCCATTACTTATTTATTTATCACGGGCCTGGAATGCAAAAACTGATGTTTATTGATGAATAGAATTAAGAAGGTAATGAAGGTTTCCAAAAGCCTGATTTTCTCTTGCATGTCAATACCAGATAGGAATAAATATAAACAGATAGGTAGGGGGTAACCATTCTTCTCATTAGGTCTCCAGTCCCTCTTCTCCCACCAAACCAGTTCTCACACACAAAATACTGCAAAACTGCAGTTGCTGTGGTGTGGACTTCACCCAGGGGGGTAACTGCAGCTTTATGAGGCCTATTCAGGATCCCAGAGGTGTCACTCCAGACCATTTCCAGGTTTTCTCCTCTGCTTGGTTCCTGGCTGTTTCACACCTCCAGGAGGGACCATTACCCTCTCAGGGGGCTGCTCTTCACAGCAGGACAATGCTTCGCCCCGTGAATATCACACCCCTCCTTGTTTTGTTGACCTGTGAAGCGCGGAGTTCACGCACAGGTATCAGCACTGATTGCAGATGGTTGATGAGAATTACAACTTTTAAGTCCCAAAACAAAGTTGGGCCACCGCATAAAATGTAAATAAAGGCAAAATGTGCCAAGTTGTAAATTAATCCAACTTTGTATTCAAAAAAGCAAAAAAGAAGATGATAAAAATAACTTTTAAATAATGTCTTATTGCTCTTTGACAGAGAGTATTGATATTGAAACAAATTATTAGGTCAATTAGTCACAGATATTTTGCATGACTAGGTGTAAAAAGAGCTGTAAAGACTGGGTCTAGGAGTAAATATGGGGATAAGCTCACGCTTAATGAATATGTGAGGTAATAGTTTAATAACAATTCATGAAGAATGTCTTGAGAATTTTGGAAATTTTCATCTCCGGGGAACAATATAATTAAAAAAAAACTGCACAGATCTCTGCACAACGACTGAATGGTTCTGATTATTGATCACAACAAACAAAAAAATCCTGTGGTAGTAATCACCCAAAACATTTATCAGTTAAGATGGTTCATCACTACTTAGCAAATCAAAATGGTACTGAATAAGTACGGGAAAACAATCTGAAATGCAAAATGTATCAAAGGACACTCCCAAGTTAAGTTTAACTGAATTAAAATGCACCAGTGCACATTTCTGAAATGTGTTTTAAGCATGAATCTTTCAAATAAGTAACTATATAAATATATATATATATTCACATGTAGGCCCGTAATCTCAAATTGAGAAGGTAACAAGTTAAATGATTTTTCACAAGTTAGCATCAAAGTGTTTTGTAACATTGTATTATGAATCCAAAGATCTTAGAAAAATATCGTTTTTATTATTAAAAGTATAAATGTCACGTACACTGTGAATTGACATTTAGTAAGACTTGTATAAACAAGTCAGGTTGATCAAGGGTATAATTAGAGATGGAAACGAGACCAACTGCCTGCAAGATGAAGGCCTGTGTTGTATGAGGAAGTGAAAATATATTAGAGGAAGAGGGTGTGGATGTTTACGTTTAGGGATGTGATGTGCATACGGCAAAGTATAAACACTGTGTCTACAGATGATGATAAAATGCCTTTTCTTAGAGAAGGAAATCAAAATGAGTTTGCTAATGTAACTGACAAAGTGCACGTGCCTGTTTTCCCTATATTGACCCCATTTCCATAAGCTGTGATCAAATGTGGTGCTGCCCTCTAGTGGACAACTGTGATAAAACTCACGATAAATACGTTACTATGAAGTTAGAAGAGTTTTATTTTTACTAAATACAAAACCAATAAAGTGGTATAATTGCACAATTAAAATCTACATACATAAATACAGTAAGTGGAAAATATTTCTGTTTTAATACAATGTCAGTCTCAAGGTTTGGCTCTTAAGGTTTACAAAAGTTGTTTAAGAATATAGTCATTTTTCATAAATAATTTAAATAACTATATGATTAAATACAACATTTTGGCTCTAAAATTAGTATTTACAACAAGGCAAAAGATTACATCCATTGCACTTCATGTTTGAATTAAAAAATGAGATAATTAGGAAAAATACATTTTAAAAAGCCCCCACAAGAGAAAACATATTCCAATTACAAGGAAGACTGGGCTTTTATCCATAAAAAAGTACACAAGAAGTTTAAAAACCATCCCACAAATTAAGAGATACTGCTTTGGATCACTTGTCAATGGTGTTTCGAGAGAATCTCCTGGCAGCTTTTGTACACTTTCGTCAAGCAGTTGAGCCTTGGTTTTGAGCTCTGAAAGACAAATACAGTGTGTTTATCAGAGATGGGGTCCCCTAAATGACACTGTGTGTATTACCAGACTTTATAGAGGAGAAAAACAAAACAGCTAAACTCGCCAACCAACATGGACTGGGAGACACAGCTACAAGGGGAGTCATGCTCACCTGAAACAATGGCACAACACTTGAGACTGCACTTGGTTCTGAGGGGTCCTTTAACAGCACACACAGGTAGTAAATGATCTGATGCTGAAATTAAATAAAATAAGATTACAAGTTTTCCTGCAGACCCGTGATAGACAAAACAAACATTTTCAGACAAGTTATTGAGAAATACAGTTGTGTGAAAAAGTGTTTGCCGCCATCCTGATTTCTTTTTTTTTTGCATGTTTGTCACACGTAAATGTTTCAGATCATCAAGCAAATTGGAATATTAGAAGGCGGTTCATGCTCAAAAACCCTCCAACATAGAGGTCACTGCAGCTCTTTAAACTATAAACAACACACATTTTTACACAAATGTTTTACCCCTAAAAGATACACTATCTTTTAGGCCCCGTTTACACATAGCCGGGTATTTACAAAAACGGATATTTCCCCTTCTACGTTTTGAAAAATTCCATCGTTTACACGACATCGTTTTCAAAATCTCTTCGTTTACACGAATCCGCATAAAAACGCTGTTAACTTCATGCCAGCCAATCAGAATCCCGGAAAAACATCAACAAATGACACGTGTAACTTCCAGTTAAGGCTGATTTATGGTTCCGCGTTACACCAACGCACACCGTACGGCGCCCATCGCCGCGTACCCTACGCCGTAGGCTCTGTGTCGATTTAACGCGGGACCATAATTCAGGCTTTACTTCCAAGACGGAATGAGAGTCTTTCGTTTGGAGTGACAGAGAAGTGGAGTTACTTTTAAGTGTGACTTTAGAATATAAAACAGGTAAAAATAATTGTAAACACAGGTCGCACACATGACGCTGGTGACGTTTCTGTTGCATAATGTGACGTTGTGAAACCTAAATCTCCGTTTTCCTCTGTTTAGACGCAAACGTGAAAACGGAGTTTTTGAAAATCTCCACTTTGGCCGGAGTTTTCAGAAATGATCGTTTTTGGTGACTTTGAGCTCCGTTTTCGTGTAAACGAACGGCCAAAACGCATGAAAACGCCTCCGTTTTTGCTCCGTGTAAACGGGGCCTTAGTCCTGTGTCATCAAGGAACAACAGAGACACACAATACAAAAACTGGAATACTCAAAGGACCATAAGGATTCAGGAAATATATAATATACCCCATACTATATCATTGTTACAGGTCGCTGTGAGCCTTAAACTAGAAGAGCATCATTAGGCTCCTATGAAACTATGAACTATGAACTATGAACTATGAAACAGCCACTAGGCTGATGTCACAAACTGGTCTTTATCATGCAAATACAGGATGATACAGCTGCCACTCAGGAAGGGTTATCATACCAAAATATCATCTATAGACATGGATATTTTCAAAAATTATAAGCAGGTTTTGTCACTTTGAGTGGTACTGATACCTGATCTGGCTCATGGACTATTATCGCAAACGCTTGATTGCAGTTGTTGCCCAACCAGTTATTAGGTTTAGGGGGCAATCACTTTTTCACACAGGGCCATGTAGGTTTGGATGTTTCTTTCCCCTTAATAATAAAAACCTTAATTTAAAGCAGCACAATGTAACTTTCAACTTTTGTTGAGTTCGGCGGCTCCTTTGGACAAAAGCGGTAATGCTTTACCAGAAAGAACACTACACTTCCCATGAGCACCAGCGCGTACTGCCGGAAAACTCTCGTCCCCGTCGCGTGCATTTGATAATGCGCTCTGGTTTTGTTCTACGGCACCTTTTTCCTGTCACGTTTTTTAGAGGGACTTCGTCATAAATTAGCAGTCCAACATACTTACTGACAAAATAAAAAATATACTTTATAACCTGTGAATAACTGAATGTTTTGCAGATCAGCCCTGCACAATTTTACAGTTCTCAGGAAAAATAGTAGAAATGTTCTATGCATTTTCTTTGCATTGCATTCTTTCCTCTAGTACTGTAATTCTATTCAATTGTATTATTATTTTATAAAGCTTCCTCATTGCATCACAATGACTCTGGAAATATGATATTAAGGTGGAAAACTTACATAGTGCTGCTTTAAAAAATCCATTTTATGTTTACTTGTGTTATCTTTGTCTAATATTTAAATTAGTTTGCTGATCTGAAACATTTAAGTGCGACAAACATGCTAAAAAATAAGAAATCAGGAAGGGGGGGGGAGACACACTTTTTCACACAACTGTACATTAGGAATGGGCGATATTTTACCGTTCACGATATACCGTCAAAAAAATTCCCCACGGTAAAAATTTGTCATCTCGCGGTAAAAACGATAAATTCCCGTTGATGATGTTTTTGTGTAAAGCCGGATTTATGGAAGGAAGGAAGGAAGGAAGGAAGGAAGGAAGGAAGGAAGGAAGGAAGGAAGGAAGGAAGGAAGGAAATGAGCCAGAAAGAAAGAAATTAGTCTGAAAGAAAGAAAGAAAGCTATGAGCCTGAAAGAAAGAAAGCTATGAGCCTGAAAGAAAGAAAGAAAGAAAGAAAGAAAGAAAGAAAGAAAGAAAGAAAGAAAGAAAGAAAGAAAGAAAGAAAGAAAGAATCCATACCGCCCATCCCTACTGTACATGTAATTGCGCACCATATAAACGGCTTCATTGATGACTACATCCTTGATCTTGCTCATCTCAATGAAGGTGGTGATCTCGCGGCCTGACGCGTAGCTGGAGGACAGCTGGATGCCCAGGGAGCCGATGATGAGCAGGGACTCGTGGTCCACCTTCACGAGGTGGATGTGCAGCATCATGCCGACCAGGGTGATGAGGATGGCGCTGGAGAGAACTGCCGTATTCTACAACAGAGGTCGAAGTGGTTATGCATAACGTCATTAATGCCTTCGGGCAACCTAAGCACACTGTCTTACCCAGTACTCGAGTTGTAAAAACAAATCAGGGGGGATGGTGGATTTTATCATATGGTGACAGATAATTTGTGCTGATTACAAATAATATAATATATTACAAATAATAGCACTGACCAAAACACCTGCAAAAATACTGCAGGAATGACATAGCAGCAGTTAAATGCAGCCTTCTGTAAGCTTTAAATATCCACTGGGCTTACATCAAATACATCAAAACACAACAATAAAAAACAGTTTTCTGAACTTATCAATATGACTCTGTCCTTCACAGGATAAGTAAAATGGATCACTGCAAAAACTCAAAATCTTAACAAGAATATTTGTCTTATTAGGGCTCGAGCACTTGCAGTGCGAAGGCCCTATTGTATTTGCAGGAATTTTTATTATTATTTCTAGTTAAAATGTCTCATTTTAGTAAAAAGAAATCTCATTACACTTAAAACAAGACTCATCACTGGAAAAAAACAACAATTTTCACTTGTTTCAAGTAGATTTTCACTTGAAATAAGTAGAAAAATCTGCCAGTGGAACAAGATTTTTTTACTTGTAATGAGAAGATAAATCGTGTCCCACTGGCAGATTTTCCTACTTATTTCAAGTGAAAATGTACTTGAAACAGGTGAAAATGGTCAAATAAGTTATTTTTCTGGTGTTATTTTTCTGGTGATGACTCTAAATGTTGAAATAGCAGTAAAACCACATTCATTGATGAAATGACATAAGGGATGGAAAGGGGGGATGGCAGTTTTACAGGGGGGATGATTTGGACCGTTTTGTCTTTCAGGGGGGATGCCATCCCCCCTCAACTCGAGTACTGGTCTTACCTCTGTGAAGAAGAATATCGCGTATGCCACAAGCCACACGGAGCAGGTGAAGACCATCACCTTGCCGATTGACACTTTAGGGGAGCTAACTGTAAACTCCCTGCAGAAGCTGGAGTGCTTCTGGCAGTCCATGGTTATGGGTTTGCCACTTACGTTAATGAAGGCTTCGTCTTCCATCGCATATACACAAAACCACGATGAGAGGTGAGAAAAGCAAGCACGTATGCAGTTTTAAGACACAAATCAATGAGCTGAGGTTAGCATCTAGCTCTCAACCATAGACTGGAAGGACGTCAGTGACGTCACCTACAAACTGTAACATGATTGGACGACGTTCCGTGACGTAACACGTTTTCTGACGTGGACTTCAAAAATTATGAATATATATATTATATATATATTATTTATATATATATATATATATATATATATATATATATATATATATATATATATATATATATATATATTTATATATAGAATAGTAATATAATAATAATATATTATTATATTATATATATTCATATATAATAATAATATATTAATATATAAATAGAATATATATATATATGTCTTTACTGCTTTTCATCTTTATTTTAAGAATGTTATTTTTGGTTTTCATGATTTTAATCACAAAGATAGGGACGCTTTCTTTTTTATAAATCTGTCTTTATTTTTAGCAAAGTTTCACATACATAAGTGCAAATTCATCCACAGAAAGCCTGAACTCCTTGTGTTTAAAAAAGAACTTGAACAATATATATTTATATAATTTGTTTACATGAAACCTACTCTCGCACATTATGCTGTTTTTATTTTTATTTATCTTTTTAATTTACATTCAACTGTCTTGTCCTTTATATATATTCTTTTGTTTATTTCCTTCTATTTGGTGCTGGAATCTCGGTATTTGTTCTTTATTTGTCACTGTATTTCAAGATTTAAATAAATCTCTCTCTCTCTCTCTCTCTTTTTATTTTTTATTTATTTATTTACTTTTTTTTTTTACACACCACTCACATATGACTGGTCCCAAATAGCGAAATTAAGAAATTCAATAAAACATGTGACCACACAAAAACTCCCTCTTTCATAGTAGTAGTAACTAGTTATAAAATGTTGAAAATGTAAATGATGGACGCTTCAGGCTAAATGCGCCACCGTGTGGGGAAACACGAGAATTACATTTGTACAGACCGACCTCTTGTAACTGCATGCAATCTTTCTTATATAGACATACAGTCCAAAATGACGAACACACACACGTATATATATAAATATATATGTATTTACATCTCAAAGACGTCTTCATATCTAGCTATCTATCTCCGCCTTTGAGGTTATTTAGTATTTCGAGTTGCACTGATTTCACCATTGCTATGCTGCGACCCCTCACCTGTTATTATTAATCATTTACTCATTGGTTTTCTTCACTCCTTGTGTCAACTTTTTTTTTCCTTTCCATTTTCTTTCTATCTATTTTTAATTTACTGTGTTTAAGTATTTTCACCATTTTAAGGGGGTTTCCGGCTCTTTGGTGCTACGTTTTTTAACCCCTTTCTAAAAATACATTTCAAGTAAAGAGTGTTTAGAAAACTTATTTTAGAAGGTAGTACCATTATTATAGTTTTAGTTTGAGTATAATAAGTATTATTTGTTATTAGAAATGGGCTATACCTCAAACACTCCATTTCCCAGAATGCATTGCGAATCGGTGACTTTTGACCCCTGGATAAAAACAAGCCGATCAGCTGATGCAAAAGCAACATCTACAAGCTGCTCCTGAAACAAGCACACAGCTCAGCTCGGCTCGGTAACTTCCCCCCCAGATGCTGCTTAATGTGGCAGTCGGTATGATGGATTTAGACTGTTAATGTGTACACTTTTAGCCGTTTATGTTGAGTCGTCCTCTGGTAGGTTTGTCTTTTGGAGGTTGTTATTTCCTCCGAAGTGTGTCTCTCTTTGTGTGCTGGCTAGTCTCAGCTAATGGTTGTTTATACTCGGGTTTCACGGTGAATATGAGACCTTTTGACGACTTAGTATCGTTTGTTGATTGGCGACACTTCTAAAACAAGAAGAGATGCAGAGTTACTAATGTTTACGAGCAAGCTGTTATGCCAAATCTACAATAACAACAGTAAAAAAAAAAAAATAAGGAAGAAAGAAGTAATTAGTGGCATTGACACGTGTGTTTTGAATCAATTTGTTATGTATCATTACTTGTGAGTACTACTAAGGTGCTCAGATTTACATTTTTTTTTCTTATGCTTAAAATTGACAAAGAGGTTACTTGACAGCTGTTGGTAGAAATTTACCTTAAAGTGCCATAACTGCATGATCCCCCTCTTCACTGAAGTCAAATATTTATTTATACTTAAAAGTCCTAGTACCCATTTGTTACCAAAATCAGCCTGACCTTCCAGGACCAACATGAGTGGCCAAAGTCCAGTGGTGGATAAAGGAATGAACACGGTCCTGGTCTGTCAGGAAAGTTACGCCTGTGGAGGGTCAGATGAGGCTGCCTTTGAATGCGATGAATGTGGCAGCTTGCAATGTTCCCGCTGTGAACTGGAGCTTCATCGCCAGGATCGTATGAAGAATCACGACCGGGTTCGGATCTCACCGGGCCACGTTCCCTTCTGTGACTCCTGTAAGGGTGACAGCAGCTGCGCTATCAGACTCAGAGCGGTGGTACGCTGCCAGGGTTGTAAGATCAACCTGTGTTTGGATTGCCAGAAACGCACTCATGGTGGAGTCAACAAGAGGAAGCACCCTCTCACACCGTACCCCCCTGTCAAAGCTGCTCAGGATAACAGTGTGACTGCTGGGGAGACTGAGATGGAGATGCTCAAGTCCAAACTGGAGCAAGTGTGCAGTTTCCTGTTAGTTGATGACAAGGAAGAGATGAAGGTGGGTATCTGCAGTACTCGAGTTGAGGGGGGATGAGGGGGGATGGCATCCCCCCTGAAATAAAAACGGTCAAAATCATCCCCCCTGTAAAACTGCCATCCCCCCTTTCCATCCCTTATGTCATTTCATCAATGAATATGGTTTTACTGCTATTTCAACATTTAGAGTCATCACCAGAAAAATAACACCAGAAAAATAACTTATTTGACAATTTTCACCTGTTTCAAGTACATTTTCACTTGAAATAAGTAGAAAAATCTGCCAGTGGGACAATATTTATCTTCTTATTACAAGCAAAAAAAATTATGTTCCACTGGCAGATTTTTCTACTTATTTTAAGTGAAAATCTACTTGAAACAGGTGAAAGTGTTGTTTTTTCCAGTGATGAGTCTTGTTTTAAGTGTAATGAGATTTTTTTTTTTACTAAAATGAGACATTTTAACTAGAAATAAGACAAATATTCTTGTTCAGATTTTGAGTTTTTGCAGTGATCCATTTACTTATCCTGTGAAGGACAGAGGCATATTGATAAGTTCAGAAAACTGTTTTTTATTGTTGTGTTTTGATGTATTTGATGTAAGCCCAGTGGATATTTAAAGCTTACAGAAGGCTGCATTTAACTGCTGCTATGTAATTCCTGCAGTATTCCTGCAGGTGTTTTGGTCACTGCTATTATTTGTAATATATTATATTATTTGTAATCAGCATAAATGATCTGTTCCCATATGATAAAATCCACCATCCCCCCTGATTTTATTTTACAACTCGAGTACTGGGTATCTGAAAAATCAACTTTCTACAGCTCCTCCATGAGGTAGATGTTGTAAATGTGATGATGTTGTGTGCATTCCCAGGTGAAGGATGATGAGGACTTTATTAACAGACTACACTGCAAACCAGATGAGCTTCTGAAGGTGGTTTCCATCTTTGGAAACACTGGAGAGGGGAAATCCCACACCCTGAACCATACTTTCTTTCTTGGACGAGAAGTGTTCAAGACCTCCCCCACCCAAGAGTCCTGCACTGTGGGCGTTTGGGCTGCTATGGATCCACTGCACAGGGTCGTAGTCATTGATACGGAGGGATTGCTTGGGGCTGGTATGGGACGAATATTTTATTTGATTAATATAATGAAATAAAAAAATGAAAACTGTTAACAGGTATTCACTGCTGTCTTTCATTTTTACTGATCAGGAGCTAATCAGGGTCAGCGGACACGACTTCTTCTCAAGGTCCTTGCTGTCTCTGATGTGGTTATCTACCGAACACATGCTGACCGTCTCCATGACGATCTTTTTAAGTTCCTTGGCGATGCATCGGATGCTTACTTGAAACATTTCACAAAAGAGCTGAAGGCGACGACTACCCGCTGTGGTCTCGACGTTCCCTTGTCCACCTTGGGCCCTGGCGTGATCATCTTTCATGAGACCGTCCACACCAAGCTCCTAGGATCAGGTATCAACACCGTCTATGCTCTCAGCTCTGCCCTTTCATAATTAAGCCAGATTAACGCAATACTGATGTTTCATTCCTCTCTGTTTGGCTTGGTCTGCATATGTTGCCACAATATAGACAAACCAGCTGATTCAGTTGAGCGTCTGATTCATGAGCGATTCAGGAAACTGGGCCTGTTTCCAGAAGCTTTCAGCTCTATACAGTATCGTGGGACTCGAACCTACAACCCGCCGACGGACTTCAGTGGTTTGCTGCGCAGCCTTGAGCAGCAGCTGGATAACAACACCACTCGTTCACCACGTTCTGCAAGTGTCATTTTTAAGGCGCTACAGGTAATGATTACATGTTTACATTCAAGGCCCCCCCATATCTGTCTGATCTGCTCCATGTCCCCACTCCCTCCCGAGCCCTAAGATCCTCTTCCTCCTTACAATTATCTGCCCCCTCCGCCCGTCTCACCACCATGGGGAGCAGAGCATTCAGCTGCTCTGCTCCCCGTCTCTGGAATTCATTACCACCCCAACTCAGAAACATTTGTTCATTCACTCATTTCAAATCACAACTCAAAACGCATCTGTTCAAAACTGCCTATCTTACGTAATGTTCATTTCTCTGCCTCTTTCTGTTGTTTTTTTTTAATTTATTTTTAATGCTGCTGTTTTTAATGTTTTCTGATGTTTTTAAATGTGTTCTGCTGGTTTTATTTTTTTAATGTGTTGTGTATGGCGACCTTGAGTACCAAGAAAGGTGCCTTTTAAATAAAAATGTATTATTATTATTATGATGCCTCTGTTTAACAGGGTTACTAGTAGGGCTGGGCGATATGGACCAAAAGTCATATCTCGATATTTTCTAGCTAAATGGCGATACTCGATATATATCTCGATATTTTTTCTGTGCCTTAATTGGGGTTTCCCCCAAAGCATTATAGCATAGCATCTCTGTTAGCATCTCTGTTGGCATCATTTTTTCTGATCAAACCCTTAAAAAAACAGTCAGTTTTAATACAAAGCCTCGTGCCAAATGTCACACAGGTTCCTTTATTAACAGAGGTCTGCACAATATCAAAATGTATAAAACAAATGAAATAAAAATAAACTGCCTGCATATATAGAATAAAAATGCTTCTTGAATAGAATAAAACAAATATCCCTTTCCTGCATAACAATTAAATTAAAATACACTGTGCAATTAATACAGTATAGACAGTAACAGGCAGACTTTTCCACTGAGGTTGATAGTTGTGCGAATAACAAAACATTTGTGCAAATCTCAAATCAAACATTCAAGTCAATTTGTCACAAAATAAGCCATATCAAAATCATTAAAAAAAAAATGTAAAAAAAAAAAAAAAAAAAAAAAAAAAATTTAAATCGATATAAACGATATTGTCTAATACCATATCGCGTTTGAAAATATATCGATATATATTAAAAGCTCGATATATCGCCCAGCCCTAGTTACTAGCATTCTGTAGTGTTGTATTTTGTGTACGTTTCACCTGCATATGGCATGAATGTGTGTGTATATTCGATTTTTCGACTAACACTGTGGACATACAATATACAGGCATGTACATGTCTATGTGATTAATTTTCCTCTGGTGCAGGCCCTGAGTGAGCGCTTCAGTGGAGAGATTCCAGATGAGCATATGACCAGTAACTCATTCTTCCCAGATGAGTACTTCACCTGCTCCAGCATCTGCCTCAGCTGTGGGTATGTGTCCCTCTGTCGTGTCGTAAAAAAGTACAAGCTGGCATTGAACAGACTCAATAACAAAAATGAGAGAACGTTCTTGGATGTTATGAAAAGCAGACAAAATAACAGCAATTTACATTTACCATCCAATTATTTATTTTATTATTGATTTGTGTGTGTAATGTGTATGTGTGTGTGTGTGTGTATATATATATATATATATATATATATATATAATTACACACACACCCTTGAGGGTGTTTGCATCCATACTAGAGGAACATTTTTACAAATTACAGAAGACAGCTGCTTGCTATGTGAAGATAAAGTGATGAATTGGTGTTTTTATCAGACTATGCAGCTCTTCTACCTTCTTCTTGCCATGTAAAAGTATTTGTTTACAATGCCGGTATGATCCTCTCTGAGCAAGCTTTTCCACTAGTCAATAACACACTTTCTTTAATTAAGAAGTATTTTACAAGGAGATTGATACAATCTGGTTGTTTGGTCTTGAGAAGTCCTCATTTCATGGTAAACTTGAATTTTGTGAGGTTATTTTTTTTTGCTAAAGCATTTGGATTGTGAGCTTTTTCCTGCACGTTTAGAATTACAGCAGTACGGTGTAAATAAATAATGATGACGTCAGCGTTTGGACATTTCTGGCTTCAACTCTAATAGCAAACAAACTGGCTTTTGACCCCGACTCATTTGGGTTTTCACTCTCAGGTCGGGCTGCAAGAGAAGCATGAATCACCTAAAAGAAGAACTCGACCATGAGGCCAAACATCGCTGCCGCTACTCTGCGCAGTACGACAACCGCATTTATACCTGCAAGGTAAGTCCAAGAACACCAGAACAAATTCATACGATGAATGAATGAATGAATGAATGAATGAATGAATGAATGAATGAATGAATGAATGAATGGTTGGTTTATTTCGGACAGAATACATTGAAACATTTACATGTTTGTTTCACAAATAAAATAAATGTAAATAGAAATGTCCGAAAAAGGAGTAGGCTGAAGCCAAGGGCTTATTATAGCCTATCCTGTGCAGTGTATATCATTCACACAATATGGCATCCGGTGGATGATAATACACAAATAAGAAAAGAAATATACAAAAAGAAAACAAAGAGAAACTGTCATTGCATTATATTATATAAAAATAGTAATACCAATAATGCAAAAAGGGGTATATAGTGGTGCTATTTTCATGTTATCAAGTATGCCTGCTTGTTGAGCTTCTGAGAATCTGTGCTTCACTATTTAGGCCTGCTATGAGGGGGGCAAGGAAGTAATAGTGGTTCCCAAAACAACAGCCTCGTCGGACTCCCCGTGGTTTGGCTTGGCCATCTACGCCTGGTCAGGGTGAGTCCAGCTACCACAGCAGCACTTGGGAGGTGATTGGAAATAGCTCAGTTGCTAACCCCAATCATTTTATACAAGTAAGGAAAAAAAAATCCAGCCCAGTCTGTTGGTTTCCCAGCCAGTGTTGTTCATTAGTGTGTTACAAATCAGAAACTCGATTTAAAAAAAAGTTTCATAACTAATCCTCTTGACGCTGAAAGTCATGCTTTTCTCTTTGCTTTTCTTTTTTCAGATACGTAATTGAGTGTCCAAACTGTGCAGTGATCTACAGAAGCAGACAGTACTGGTATGGAAACCAAGACCCGGTGGATTCGGTGGTTAGGACTGAGATCCAGCACATCTGGCCTGGGGTGAGGCCTCAACATATTCAGCTTAATCTAATTAAAGGAAGTTGAAACTACATGAACTACATGATCCTATGGAGGCACTGAGAAGTCTTTCACATAACACATTAATCAAAGCATTCTTGTTCAAAAAGTGAAGACTGAACTGGGAATGGGAGTCAAATAATCCAAAATGACGCTCTTGCCTTATAGAAATTTACAGTAACAAGCTATTTGGTTTTTATCAGATTGGTAGTCAATGCTAGGTCAGGGTTTCCGCAGGGTTTTAAAAAGTATTAAAAAGTGATAAATGAAAATGGCCAAATTTAAGGCCATTAAAAGTGTTAAATTCACTGTCAGAGGTATTCTTTTTTTTTAAATTGGTATTATTTTTTACCTTTACATTTTAAGCAGTCTATTTTATTGTCATTCACAAAGTGAAATAAATGTGAAACATCTGGTCAATATCAATGAGTCTATAAATCTGTTCTGTATAGTGTTCTATAGGTCAAAATCTGTATTAATGTTAAAAGATCTGTGATTAACACTTAATGTTGTCACAATCTGAAGGTAGTGAAAAAGGTATTAAATTGGTATTAAATTTAACATAAGGATTGCTGTATAAACCCTGTAGGTGATGTTACACACTGTGCTCTGATTGTGTATCTTTACAACATCTTTCTTTTTTTTTGCCTTTTTTTTCTCTCAGTCTGACGGCTTTTTGAAAGACAACAACAACGCTGCTCAGAGGTTGTTGGACGGAGTCAAATACATTTCTCAGTCTGTATCTGAACTCAGCGTCAAACCAGCCAAAGCGGTCACTTCCTGGCTTACGGACCAGATTGCTCCATCCTACTGGACGCCCAACTCCCTTATCTCGGTAAATCGCTAAACTGTAGAATTGTTTCTTTTTTTTTTTAGACAATTTCTTTTACACCCAGGTTTTTGTCTCCATCCTATTTGTCGAAGAAATGTCATAAATGTGGTGAAGAATTCCAAGCCAATGACACCAAGCATCACTGTCGTGCCTGTGGAGAGGGTTTCTGTGATGCCTGCTCAGCGAAAACCCGGCCGGTCCCAGAGAGGGGCTGGGGTCTGGATCCAGTCAGAGTCTGCGATGCTTGTTTCCACGACAGGGGAATCTCAACTGGTATACAAATAATATTCATTCATTGGACAACAAAGCTTTGTACATTTTATATAACACTCTGATTGTTCCATATCTGACCTACCGGTACTGTGTTGAAGTTTGGGGAAATGCCTGTAAAACATGTATTCAATCGATTTTCATTCTGCAAAAAAGAGCCATAAGAATAATCAGTAGAAAACGATATAGAGATCCAACAAATCCATTATTCCTTCAGTTAAAATTGTTGAAATTTCATGAACTAGTAGACTATAGTATTCTGCAAATTATGTTTAAAGCTCAAAAAAACTTTACCAATCAACATTCAGAAAAGATTTGAAAAAAGAGAAAGCAAGTATAACTTAAAAGGAACAGAGATTTTTAAAATATCAAGATCCAGGACAAAATTGATGGAACGTTGTGTTTCTGTGAAAGGAATCAGTTTATGGAACAATCTGAATAAAGAAAACAAAGAATCCAAATCAAACATTACATTCAAAAGAACAATTAAAGCCTGTATGTTAAGTAAATATAATGAAATATGTTAGTTAAGTTTGATTGACATACCCATAGATGGCGGTAATTTTATCTTATTTTATTCACTTAGTTGTTTTTTTTTTTTGTTTTTTTTTAATTTGTGAAGTTATTTCTTGGAAAAAGGGGCAGATTAGATAAGATTCTTCTTCTTTCTGCTCCCTTTTCATTCACAATTTAAGAACATTTGTATTTGTATTGAATTGTTTTATTTTTAATGAAATAAAGAAGAAGAAGATATTAATACACTCTTGTGCATTGAGATGCATGAATCAGTTTTGACTGAGGCTCTTCTCAGAGTTTGTCTGATTTGACATCTTATCTCTTGTAGAGTTGCTGGACGCTGCCTTGGAGGAGGAGGGAGGCACCCTGATAGCCAGAAAGGTTGGAGAGGCTGTTCAGAACACCTTTGGCGCTGTAGTGGGTGCCATCGACATACCTCTTGGTGAGATTAAAAAACAATGAGAAATGATGCGTAGTAGGAATGGGCGATATTTTACCGTTCACGATATACGGTCAAAAAAATTCCCCATGGTAAGAATTTGTCATCTCGCGGTAAAAACGATAAATTCCCGTTGATGACGTTTTTGTGTAAAGCTGATTTATGGTTCTGCGTTAAATCCACGCACAACATACGTGTGAGGGAAGGAGGGAAGGAAGGAAATGAGCCAGAAAGAAAGAAAGAAAGATATGAGCCTGAAAGAAAGATATGAGCCAGAAAGAAAGAAAGAAAGAAAGAAAGAAAGAAAGAAAGAAAGAAAGAAAGAAAGAAAGAAAGAAAGAAAGAAAGAAAGAAAGAAAGAAAGAAAGAAAGAAAGAAAGAAAGAAAGAAAGAAAGAAAGAAAGAAAGAAAGAAAGAAAGAAAGAAAGAAAGAAAGAAAGAAAGAAAGAAAGAAATGAGCCTGAAAGAAAGAAAGAAAGAAAGATATGAGCCTGAAAGAAAGAACGAAAGAAAGATATGAGCCTGAAAGAAAGAAAGATATGAGCCTGAAAGAAAGAAAGAAAGAAAGAAAGATATGAGCCTGAAAGAAAGAAAGAAAGAAAGATATGAGCCTGAAAGAAAGAAAGAAAGAAAGATATGAGCCTGAAAGAAAGAAAGATATGAGCCTGAAAGAAAGAAAGAAAGAAAGATATGAGCCTGAAAGAAAGAAAGAAAGAAAGAAAGAAAGAAATGAGCCTGAAAGAAAGAAAGAAAGATATGAGCCTGAAAGAAAGAAAGAAAGAAAGAAAGAAAGAAAGAAAGATATGAGCCTGAAAGAAAGAAAGAAAGAAAGATATGAGCCTGAAAGAAAGAAAGAAAGAAAGATATGAGCCTGAAAGAAAGAAAGATATGAGCCTGAAAGAAAGAAAGATATGAGCCTGAAAGAAAGAAAGATATGAGCCTGAAAGAAAGAACGATATGAGCCTGAAAGAAAGAACGAAAGAAAGAAAGAAATGAGCCTGAAAGAAAGAAAGAAAGATATGAGCCTGAAAGAAAGAAAGAAAGAAAGAAATGAGCCTGAAAGAAAGAAAGAAAGAAAGAAAGAAAGAAAGAAAGAAAGAAAGAAAGATATGAGCCTGAAAGAAAGAAAGATATGAGCCTGAAAGAAAGAACGAAAGAAAGAAAGAAAGAAAGAAAGAATGAAAGAAATGAGCCTGAAAGAAAGAACGAAAGAAAGATATGAGCCTGAAAGAAAGAACGAAAGAAAGAAAGAAAGAATGAAAGATATGAGCCTGAAAGAAAGAACGAAAGAAAGATATGAGCCTGAAAGAAAGAAAGAAAGAAAGAAAGAAAGAAAGAAAGAAAGATATGAGCCTGAAAGAAAGAAAGAAAGAAAGAAAGAAAGATATGAGCCTGAAAGAAAGAAAGAAAGATATGAGCCTGAAAGAAAGAAAGAAAGATATGAGCCTGAAAGAAAGAAAGATATGAGCCTGAAAGAAAAAAAGAAAGATATGAGCCTGAAAGAAAGAAAGATATGAGCCTGAAAGAAAGAGAAAGCGAGCGAGCAGTGTTTTGGGGGCTCCAAATACTGAATGTGGTGATAGATTTATAGTTAAAAAGGTGGAGTTGAATTGGTATTTCTTTTATCATCATTTTTATCGTTATCGGGATAAATGCCAGAAATTATCGTGATACATTTTTTTTTAGTCCATACCGCCCATCCCTAATGCGTAGATTGAATGCACCTGTCACAGTCGGAGCCGTTGTGTCCTTTCCCCGTGTCCAGGGCTAGTGAAGGATGCAGCTCGCCCGGCCTACTGGGTCCCAGATCAGGACATCCACTCCTGCTGCGAGTGCCAAAGGGAGTTCACGCCACGTCTCTCCATCCACCACTGTCGGGCCTGTGGCCAGGGTGTGTGCGACGACTGCTCCCAGGAGCGCCGCCCTGTGCCGTCCCGCGGCTGGGACCACCCGGTGCGGGTTTGCAACAGCTGCAGCCAGAAGCCTGGGGAACTCTAGCAGGGCAGGAAGCAGAAGTCGGCGAGGGATTGGCCTAAAACGCGAGCCAGTGGGAATGACTGGAATGGAGGAGATTGTGAGCCCGGGTTAAAGGCTTCACTTCAGGTTGTGCGCTGCCTTTGTACTGTGGCAAATTGAAATCGTGTTCATTACTTCTTAATGCTGGCCAGTTATCCTATTTCACCTTTATATGCTTACAATTTACACTGTGAAGAATATCAGTGAGAGTAAGCCTTGAGCTTTCTGAGGGGGCGAGAAAGAAACTCTGCAATGGCGCTTATAATTGATTTCGGGTGACTTCCACATGTCCCTTCAGATCCTTTAAAATTTCCATTTATGCCCATGAATCCCTTAATCTTTTGACAGGTTTACCATGACACGGTTATCAGCACATTTTATCATTGAGAATACCTTTTTAAAGCCATTAGGAAGAAAAATACTTATATAATAGTGACTGTAGTTATTACTTGCTGTAACATGGTTTCTTCTGGAGTTTAGGATCTGATAATCAAGACTGGCTTCAGAGGAAAAGATGGATTATCCAACATATTTAGTTTTTATACTTGTTAAAACCCCTGTACAGTAGTTGTCCCTGTCCTGCAGCTCTGCTTGTAGTTAATTATCCTCCCAGTCCTTTTAGTCAAGAGATATTTATTAGAGCAATCAGAAGCCACTGGCATATTGTAGCGTCAAGATGCATTCCAAATAACGATCTAGTAATTACTACCTACATTATCCCTGTGTGGCGTTATGCACATGAATGGGCCTACGACATAAAGAACAGCCTTAATAATGTCGTCCATGTTAAGCTTTGTGTATTCCATAGAATATACAGCACATATACTGTTTACTGAAACAGGGACATTTTTAAATTGCCTCATTATTTAAATGTCAGAAGTTGTACTCGGATGACCACAGCAGGAATAAACACAACAGGGACTGCTTTTATAGAGTGGCTGGCTCACAGTAGCAATATGGTACAAAAAAATAATAAAAAAACTTCAGTTTTGAGGCTGGCCCCTCAAAATGGGAAATAACTCAGAGTAATGGTTTAACTCAGGCTGTGCAGCTGGTAAGTTTGGAGCTTTTGATGATCTGCAGCACCAAGTCAACACGGTTTGCTTGTTCTGATTTGTTGCTTGTCAAATATCACTCTGAACAGCTGGGCATTGACAGACTTGACTGAGGGTGTGTTTAAAGAAATGGTAGACTTTGTTCTAGGTTTGGGAATTATCACTCTTTGCCATCTCAGAGTGAAGTCATCACTTAATATAGATATCACAGGGAACCAATCAATAACTTGTGTTCATGTATTGTCATTTGTTAAGTATTAAAATGCAGAATCCCTTATGTGTGTGTCATTTTTGGAAAGAAATGTGATGCAACTGATGAAAAATATTTATTATAGTACAATGATTTAATAGTTAAAAATGTAAATTACAATATACAAATGCCTAATTGTTCTCTAGTTCAGATCAGCAACATCCTGAATCAGTCCCATTGCTAATAATAATCCTCATCATCAGTCATAAGTGCACTTCTTGAAGAATGCAGCACTTTCATTTCATGTTTGCAAACAAATCTGTTGAAAAATAACATTCCCCTGAGATTTAAACTTCACCTTTTCTAAGTAATATTTCCAGTCCAGGGTTACAATCTAAGTTATCAGTCTGTAAATAAGCAGGTGCAGCTTGAACTCTGAATATCAAACAATGCTGCAATGCCTACATTCTTTACGAAAAGATAGACCAGGCCTCATTCAGTGGAAATAAAAGATGCTGTAACACAATTCAAGGCTGCAGCAACTGATAATGACAGACTAATGCACCATCTGTTCAGCTTATGTCATAAAATATATCCATTTTTAAGCAATAACACTAATGAGTGACCTGCAGCATTTAACAGAAAGCTGCTGCTGGATCGCAATTTTGTAAACCGATCAGTCACTTTGCAAAAATCATTTCCATTAATCTGCAAAAAGAAAATGTACGAGTCAAACAAATATTAGCTTCAGGCTAATTCAATTTCACTGCAGCAAAGCCGATAACATCCACTGTCACAGCATAGTGCAAGCGGAGTGACTAGATATCACTGTAAGTGGACATTATAAGGCCTGATGATCAAAGAAACAGTCCAACCACACCTTCATCGAGCGCAACACTTTCAAAATGACTGATAAGGGGGGAAAACATCTGTCCATGGATGTATTTTTGCTCTTCTCCTGAAGTCCAGCCATCAGCTCTTCTCCCCCCTATAGTCGGTGTTATACGGAAAGTAGTACAGGTCATGTTTGACAGCCATGAGCAAGCCGGGCAACCCCCCGCAGCCACCCAAATTAGAAGAGAAGACGACACTTGGGATCATGTCATTTGCAGCTGGATGGGGTGAGGGAATGGTCCTGAGCAGATGGCCGTCCTTTAAGCTCCAAAACCTCGTGTAGCAATCTTGACCCACTGTAGGAAGCAAACATATCAGTTAAACAAACGCAGATGCTTTCATCTCATGCAGGGAATGCTTTATCCTCTCCTACCTGCCAGAAGAAGGTCCTCACGCTCATTGACATGGATGGGAAGGTAGGCGTGCTCGTTGTAATGCCCCATGTACTCTTGCACTGGTTTTATCATCCGCATGTCCCACAGCTTGATCTGGACATCCATTCAGAATGATTATTCCTTCAATCACCTCTTCAAATAATTCCATACTGTGATTCTCATTTCCCAGTCTTATCATAATTATTTCAAGAAAATCAAAGGACACTTATGTTATTATATAACTACGGTGGCCGAGACCCGCCATTGCGGAAAATTTAAGAAACGCTGCAAATAAAAAGAAACGGCGCTGCAAATAAAATAAACGCTTTGCAAATAAAATAAACGCTGAAAATAAAAACAAACGCTGCTGCAAATAAAAGAAACGCTGCAAATATAAAGAAACGCCACTGCAAATAAAAAAAAACCGACGCAAATAAAAAACGGAAGTGAATTACCAGGGACTGTTTTTGCTGATGCACCGGTGTTTTTTACGTGAGAGGGGAAGAAGAACACGAAGAGCACGTAAGTGAAAAGGAAGAAATAAGAAGAGCGAGGAATAAGAAGAACAACGAATGAGAAAATAAGTGAAAAGGTTCGTGTTCAACATCGCTATGTGTAATTTTTTAATGTGCAACACCGGTGCATCAGCAAAAATAGTCCCCGTTAATTCACTTCCGTTGTGGCTTTTTTATTTGCGTGTTTTTTTTATTTTATTTGCAGCGTTTCTTTTATTTGCAGCGGCGTTTCTTTTTGTTTGCAGCGTGACTTTTATTTTCAGCAATGGCGGGTCTCGGCCACCGTAGTTAACCACCTATCAGATCCAAAAACATCTGTAAACATGACTGATATCATTAGCCTGACCTTGCCCAGCATGTCAGCAGCCAGCAGGTAATTCTCATCCTGCAGGACTCGCACAGAGGTGATGGCTGATTCTTGGTGGAAGCGACTGGCCTTCCAACTATGACCCCTGCGGCCACGCTGACGGAGGTCTATGCTGAAAACCTCCCCTGATCTGCAACCGTTAAACAGGACAGGGACCTGGGGACATGGAAGAACTCAGTTTCCTTCTGCCTTGTGTTGTTTTTCACCACACAATGACAGAGCACAATATTGTACTATTCCCAAATACTCCAAGGAGCTCAGACATGAAGACCGTGAAGGAATAAAAGTCTTACCCTATGAGCAAACTGCTGAACCAAGACGTCACTGCCAACGCTGTATGTCTGCGTTCGTCCCGTCGCTGCATCCTTCACAATGACTCTACGAGAGAGGCCTGCAATCGCACAGAAACAATATATCAATGATATCACTATAGATTTTCTTCACTATTGTATCTGATGTGCTGCAAGAAAAATAAAGCGAGGAACTGACCAGTGCTGAAAGTCTTGTCAAACTGCGGATTGAGGCACCACGCACAAGACCAAGCTGTGGAAATTTTGAAACTGCACAGCATCCCAGGCTGATCTGAGGATGGAGCAAGGAGTAGAGCAAGATAAAAATACATTACTGTCTGCACATATTTGTAGCCTTTGTTGCACGAGAACTGTAGTCCTGGCCAACAAAGGTGAGCTATCCAGCATCTTTAAACTATTTAATTTAGTCCATCAAAACTGACCCTGGCCTAAAAGGAAGTTAATATTAAAATACAATGTATATTTTATAATACAAGTAGTCCATACCGGTAGAAATGACTATAATAATGGATAAATGAATATCACAAACCTGGATCAGAGTAGCTGAAGAGGGAGGCGGGCAGTAGACTAACACAGCTGGGGGTGTCTGCTGCTCCCACCAGACAAAGCCTGGGAGTCAGTTTAGTCAGGAAAATGGCCTCAAATTTATAATTTATAGTGATTTTCTCTTATTAATCTTATCCAGGATGTACAAAGTGTTTTACATTTTGTTTTCTCATTTAGCCATTCACAAAGCATAACAACTTTTAACGGGAAAGAAAAGGAAACTGAAATGTACAAGTTTCAGTGTAACCTGCAAAGGTCCAAAAATTTGGAATGAGCTTGGTAGTGCTGTAAAACAGTCTGGATCTCTGTCAATTTAAAAAAAAAAAAAGACTAAAACAAAAATTGTTATTAAATTATGTCTCTTATTAAAATTTGTATGTACCAATACCTGATGTATTATTTTTATATGAATATATTTGTATCTAGGAAATCTGAGGAGGTCTCAGGGTTTTTTTTTTTTCTTATTTAGGTTATAAGGTTATATATTGTATGTATATGTATTATATGTGTAATTTATAGTTGTTCTACTGTGTGACTGGGCCCCTATATATCATAAGCTACAGTAGCTTCTGGGGAGTCCCATTTTACAAACCTCAATTGATTATTATCTGTATTTGTGTTTTTTTTAATTATTTGTAAAAATAAACTCTAAAACGGTGCTTCTTGTACATTCAAGTACACTATTTGCAGCAGTGCTTGATTTCTACACTTGTAACCCAATGAGCACATTGTAGAGATCAGTAGGAGTCAGTGCCCCTACCCAAGGATCGGGATTGAACCGCTAACCTTCCCGTTACCTTCTGATCCCAGCTGTGTTCACCAAGAACTGGGGAAATGCTTTTGGTCGAGGTACGTTAGTATCTGATCACACCGTCTGTTCACTTTTGAACAATAATACGCTCCATGGAGCTATACCCGGCAAGACTCCTCCATTAAGAGAAAAACATAAGCCAAGCTCAATGTTTTTTAACTGCATATTGAAAAAAATATAAATAGTATATAGACCTCCTTAAGCTGAAGAAAGGATACAATACGTGAGAATCAGGGTAGCCGACTGAGGCCCAGCAGATGGAATTCACCTGAAACACAATTACCCACATCAGAGATAGTAATATGACAAAAGTTATTTAGACTTATTTTAGAGTGTGTGTGCACCAGACAGAGAAAACCGCTGGAGATGTTTTCATATTTTAAGTAATTGAGTGTCTCATCGCCTGTGAAAGACTCCCACCTTCCGGTTGGTGAAGTACAGGTTGTCGCACATTTCCGCAGTCAGAGAGCCCTGGCTGCTGCTGCCGAAGTTCATGATGCCGTACTTGCAGCCGCCGAGAGCGACATCATTGACGGTGAAAACTCGCTCACAAGCCGAGTCCCCCTGAGAGGGACAAGGAAGATGACAGATTCAAGTTTAATTAAAGCGTTAAGCTTCAAATGGAATCAATGATTCAATCTCTAATCTCAGCATGTGCTGAAATATCTTTTGGAAAGACACTGAACCTCCATATTATATGAATTTAGAACGAACAATATCTTACTGAAAGACAACACTGAAATGGATATACATTTTTTGTTGCTTAAAATTATATTAAAAGCAGTATTGATAGTCTGCAATCACGTATTAGTTTCAGGGTGTTGTGTGTGTGCTCACCACTATGATCCTGAAGTTGTCAGTGTTTGGGCTCCCGTTGTCGGGGCTCTGGACGTCTAGTTTGTGGCGCATCATTCCACTGACCTTCACCTCATGGACCATCCTGAAAAGCAAATGTACAAGAAGCACACATGTACTTAGCCCAGAATAATTTTAAAGCTTGTATCTCTGCATAGTTGTTTATTTATATATGAATCATTAAAAATCTTTATTGTACAATGAGGAGAAATCCTCCAGCTTTCATACATGTTAACATATGAATATTTACCTACATTCTTACATAACTTTCTTTTTCTCTTTTTGCAGTTATTAACGACCCTATGTCAGAATGGATTAGCATCGTTATTAGTAGCCAACAAAGCTCCAGACAAAACCCACTCTGCACATACAGAACCGATTAACACTGAAGTCCTTCTTTGTTTGAGTGGGGATGTTTCTTGTTATGTATTGCAGATGTGGGAGATGAATTGTGTGCAAAGAAACAAAGGTGGTACCTGCAGTAGGAGTTCTCTGGTAACAGCCCAAGCTGCCTTTTCTGCAGCAGCAATGAAGAGTTAAGCCCTGCTCTTGGAGCTTTCTGTAAAAGAAGAGGCATCTGTATGTGCATCTTTAAGAAGAAGTGTCTTTTTTTTTTTTTTAACTGTATGCATAAGTACCAGAAAAACATCTTAATATTGGAAAATCTGGGAACACCATACTTTCTCTCAAAAGAGGCTTACTTTTCTTGGCTTTTCATCCTCTGCCAGCATCTTATGCCTTTGTTTCTCTCTTTCTTTCTCCTGCAATTGCTCTCTGGTCAGAGGGTTGCAATTGTTGTGTCCAGGCAGCAGGCGGAAGTAGCGGTTCTTTTCAGGGTCAAAGTAGAAACCTGGCAGCTCTGGCAGGAAGAAGAAGAAAAAGAAAAAGCACTAAACCAGGAGTTTTCAATTCCAGTCCTCAGGCCCCCCCTGTCCTGCATGTTTGAGACGCTACGCTGCTTTAGCACACCGTGATACAAGTACCTGTGTCATCAACAGAGATGTACAGACCTTGATGACAAGCTAATGAGGACCATTCATTAGAATCAGGTGTGTTGATGCAAGGCAACATCTAAAACACAAAGGGCAGGGAGGCCTGAGGACCGGAATTGAAAACCCCTGCACTAAACAAGCATATTTTCAGAATCAGGTTTATTTGGCCAAATCAGGTCAAACAAGACAGGGAATTTGACTCTGGTTGTTTCGCTCACTGTACAGTAAATAGTAAGTAAGTAAGTACATTTTATTTATATAGCACCTTTCACAGACAACAGAATGTCACAAGGTTCTTCACAAAAAATAAAACATCAATAACACAAATAAAACACTACAATAAAAGTAGAAATACGATAAAAACAAGACAATACCGATAAAAGCTCCTAGAATAATAGTACATAAAATCAACAAGGTGGTCATAAACAACCGTATCACTACTGTTTAAAAGATTGGAGAAACAGGTGGGTTTTAAGTTTGTTCTTGAAAGCAAGTTCTTAAATATACAAATGACAGCTCTTATTAACATATATACAATTTTTTAAAAAGTGAAAGGTGCAGCAGTACGAGGTAGTATGAGGTTTCCTTTCACTTGATTTGCAAAGTCTGCAACATTAAAATCCCTATCAATCATTTTTGTAGGAAAACAAACTGGGATAATGAATTAATTGTCTTTATTTCGGTCTTGTACAAGTTATTTTACAAAACAAAATGAAAAAAGTAAAATAAACATTGCTTTTGAGGTGCAAAAGGTGTAGGCTGAAGTCGTAGCTTATAGTGCCTACCCTTTTTCTCTTGTGATCAGCTTAAATCTGAAACATTAGCATTAATCCGTGGAAACAAACAATGCATAAAGAAGACAATAAATAAGTAAGACAAAATATAAAATTGACGTTTCACATTCTAGAATGTTTTTGATAATATACTTTATAGTTATAGTGTTTTACATTTATTTACAATATTTTCTTTAAACATTTTCTTAAACTTGTAGATAGAACTACACATTTTTAGGTCGTTGTCACAACTATTCCATATTTCTCTTGCCTTAATTGATGTACATCTCTTTTTAATATTTGTTCTTGCTGTCGTCATCTCAAACATGAGTTTCGGGTTTCTTTTATTTGGAACAAATCCTGAATGTAGTTTGGGAGCAGTTTCTGCTGGGCTTTAAAGGCAAATAAAACAGTATTCTGCTCTACTATATCATGGAATTTTAGAGTATTATATTTAATAAAGAGATTATTTGTTGGTTCTAATAATTATCCTTAAAGCTCTTTTCTGTAATAAGAAAAAAGGGTTTGTATTTGTATTGTTTGTATAATCCTCAGGATCACAGCATCTCTGTAGTCAGGGTACCCTGGTTTGTGAACACGGTGACACCTCAATAAGTCCATGGGCCAGAGCCCAAAATTTCACTAGTCAGTACCACTCAAGGTGACCAAACTTAGTTATGATTTTTGAAAACATCTATGTTTGTAGATGATATTTTGGTCTCATAACCCTTCCTGAGTGGCAGCTGGATCATAGTTATCAGCTCATGAAGTTACCACCCCCTTAAGAAAATTACAGCATTTTAAATGGGACCTTTTAAGCATTCATTCAAGCTAAGATGTGATACATTTCCTGGATCCTTATGCTCATATGAGTATTCCAATTTTTGTATTTTGTGTCTCTGTTGTTCCTAGATGACACAGGGATAAAAGATCTTTTAGGTGCAAATTGTGTAAAAATGTGTGTTGTTTATAGTTTAAAGAGCTGCAGTGACATCTATGTTGGTCAGAAAGATTCACATCTTAGCTTCAATGAATGCTTAAAATGATACCAAAGACAATATTGTGAAACAATGACAGATATCCTGTACATGAGTCTAAACCAGGATATGCAGCAGCATCTAAAATGTAATTTTCTGAACTTCACGAGCTGATAACTATGATCCAGCTGCCACTCAGGAAGGGTTATCATACCAAAATATCTACAGACATGGATATTTTCAAAAATTATAAGTAAGTTTTGACACCTTGAGTGGTGCTGATATCTGGCCTGGCCCATGGACTATTAATTGATGTACATCTCTTTTTAATATTTGTTCTTACTGTCGTCATCTCAAACATGAGTTTCCCCCTCCGGTTATAGCGGGTTTCTTTTATTTGGAACAAATCCTGAATGCAGTTTGGAAGCAGTTTCTGCTGGGCTTTAAAGGCAAATAAAACGGTATTCTGCTCTACTATATCATGGAATTTTAGAGTATTATATTTAATAAAGAGATTATTTGTTGGTTCTATTAATTATCCTTAAAGCTCTTTTCTGTAATAAGAAAATAGGGTTTGTATTTGTATTTTGTATTGTTTGTATAATCCGCGGGATCACAGCATTTTAAGAAAATGGTTGGTTAAGAAAATGGTTTGTAAAGCTATTTTTGAAGATTATAAGTGCAATTGACTGTAAATGTTTCTTTGCTTTTCTATTGTTTCTTTGCCTTTTGTTGTTTCTTTGCTTTTCTGTTGTTTCTTTGCTATTCTATTCTCTTTTTGGTTTTCTGGAGGTCGGTAGCCACTAGGAATGGGTGATATTTTACTGTTCACGATAAACCGTCAAAATTCCCCACGGTAAGAATTTATCATCTCGCGGTAAAAACAATAAATTCCCGTTGATGACGTTTTTGTGTAAAGCTTATTTATGGAAGGAAGGAAGGAAGGAAGGGAGGAAGGAAGGAAGGAAGGAAGGAAGGGGAAGGAAGAAAGAAAGAAAGGATAAATTCCCGTCGATGACGTTTTAGTGTAACAAACATGGCGGATCTGAGAGCGAGATAGATTTATAGTTGAAAAGATGGAGTTGAATTGGTATTTTTTTTTATTGTCATTTTGATCGTTATGGGGATAAATGCCAGAAATTATCGTGATACATTTTTTATTAGTTTTTTTTAGTCCATACAAGCCACAAAAAGAAAGTTGGTAATATAGGATAGGCTTTTATAAGCAGTTTGCTTCAGCCTATGCCTTTCCAGTCATTGTTCAACACATTTTTGGTTTTGTATGAAATGTTAATGCTGTGCACAATGTTTTTTTTGGTGTTGTGTTTTGTGTTGTCATGACGGAATAAACTTAATTCATTCATTTCTGTAGTCAGGGTACCCTGGTTTGTGAAAATGGTGATGTGACACTGGTGACACCTCAATAAGAGGTTTTTTCTCAGCTGGTACAAACCTGGTGCATCATTGCTGGATTTAGAAGACGAGGGTAAAGAAGCAGATGCTCCATGTGATGGTCCATTTGATGGTCCAGCATCATTATGTCTGTACCTGCCAACAGAAAACACAATCATTCATCTTAGGAGTGTATATATTTCCTCAGTAGTGAATATATGTGATTAAACCTCAGACACGTGTGTCCATAAACACTTAAAAACATCTACCACTGTTCGTCCCGTGTTGATTTCTGCCTGTTGTTTCTGTACCATCTGTGTCGTCGACCACCACCTTGCTGCTTGTGTGGTCGTTGACCTTCTCGCCAATTCCACTTCTTCATCCCTTTTGCTAGAAATCACACTGAGGTTTTTCATACCACGTTGTAGTTTACGTGTTTACTTCTGATTAGCTTCGTTAGCAACGATATGTGCACATATTTGATACTGGAGGTTGACGTTGAATCATACATACGTTTTTAATACAATATATATTAAAAGGCTAATAAACACCGCAAAGGGTAAACGGATATATTGTTTTAATAAAGAAATACTACTGTACGACGCAAGAAAGACAACGTTTTAAGCTAAAGTGAGCCACATTATGTGGCATTCACGTACCTCGGACGAGAAAAGGAGAAACTCGGTTGTCATCATTTTAAATTCCTATTTTTCATTCACGAACAGAAAACAAAATATCCCTGCCTCCAACATAGCTTTGATTAGGCAAATCAAAGAAAATACGTCAAATACTTAAGACAAGTTAGCTATGAAAACGTAAAACAGACAATTTTGTTTTGTTTTTTAAAGAATTACAGACGTAATGTTGTATTCAGTGCTTGCGAAATTGTGTTAAATGTAAAAGTCTAAGATAATAAACCTTCCCCCGCGGACCAACAATAAATATCCGTTTGTTTGTTTTTTTATTTTTGGTTATTGTTTGGTTTTAATAATATAAATTCTGAATTCCCAGTGCCCCATAAACGCAACAATGGGTTCTGTTACATTGCTCCTCCTTCCACTACATTCATTGGCTAATTTTTAACAGAGCGTAACTTTCAGAAGATGATTGGCTGCTTTTTAGAGCTCTGCCGTTACATTCATGGGAAAAGAGGACTCGGAAAATCTTTGTTGCGAATAAAAATAAAGAAAATAAGAAGTTCTACATAAATCAGGAAGCACCTTTATAAATCATAAGTAACTACCTAAGGTCTGACTTTCACAGTCAGAAGACTATACGTCAAACCTCAAAACAAGGAATTAAAAAAAAAATGAATTAAACTTTACGCAAAGCAGCCCTGGTCTCTTTTCATCTAATTTGTTTAAACAGTAACCCATATGTTTGGAAGAAAGCATTATTTTGCTAATCGCAGAGGCGTCTTTTCCCTCCAGTGACAAAGTGACAAAGGCAAAGGCAAGGGGATCTAAAGTGTTGTGATTTCCTACTCTTTATGGACATTGAATGCGGCATATGTATATGTGTGTATATGTGTGTGTGTGTATGTATGTATATATATATATATATATATATATATATATATATATATATATATATATATATATATATATATAGACCCCTTTCCGTGTTTGTAAACAAGCGAGCTGCGCGCGCATTGTTGCGGCAGAAAGACGGAGTTCATGACAGTTTACACCAGCCGATTGACGGAAAAAGATCGTGGAAATTACGTTACTAAACTAACTTTGGCGGATGGAAAGCAACTTCCTTCCCGGAGGAAGATATCACAAAGTGGCCCGATGTCCAATGGCCGGATATTCATCTGTATTTGGTTGAGAAACCTAGTGTTTACACTCAGGAGAAGCTGCGACACTGTCAGCAGCTGTCACAGCTGAAGTTTGTAAAGAATTATGACAACTGAATGTATTTTATACACTAGACATTTTAAGTTATTTTATTATTTCATATTTATTTAATTTATCTTATTTTTGTTAATTTACTGTTTCTTAATGAGTTTCATTAAGCATTGCCTTTGAATGGAAGCCATGTCATGTGTACCTTTGTCTGTGCTGGCTGAATGAAGTTGATAGTTATTTAAAAAAAAATTAAAAATTAAAATTATATGAGCTTTATTGTCCATCCTGCATCTCACATTATCACCATTAATTTACAACAACCTATTCCCACTAATATGATAAAAAGAAAAACATTAAAAGGCATATAATGCAAAATACTGTTTTTTTTTATTTTTTTAACATGTTTCTTTATTGGGTAATCCATGTAAATTATATTACACAGTAAACATTTCTTTTAAAGGGTTCGACAGAATACCCCGTTTTATATTTTACCATACACACTCAAAAAAATAAATAAATAACTAAATAACTAAATAGAATAAAAAATAAATAAATAAATAAATAAATAAATAAATAAGGACACAAGACTTAACATAACAAACACCCCAAAACACACACACTGCAAAATACGTAATTATAAACAGGTCCCAAAGTAAGTACCGATTACCAATCAGACTCTGACTGAAGACAATAATAATAGGAAAAATAAAGTAATAAACTAAAATACAGGACACGCAAAACAGCAGCAACAAAAAAAATTAAAAAATAAAAATAAATTAAAAAAACAAAATAAGATAAATAAATAAAAATTAAAATAAACTGACATAAGAGGAACCCTAAAAAAAAAAAAAAGAGACATGGTTAGCAATATCATACTTCTCTGTAATTAAGTTAAACACATGCGCACACATGTATAATTAAATTTAAATGGTGCATTTTGAAACATTGAAAACAAAAGGATAGAATCAGTGCAGTATGTGTAGGAATCGAATAATATTTTACCTCTGTTAATTTTGAGGGATAAAAGTAAAAACACGTTTGGTATACTGGAATGCTGGGTAAATAGGCCACATATATGTTTACAACTATCATGACACATTTTCAAAATGCACAACCTATGGTATATATAGTTCTGTGGCTGGTGTTTTTGTGTATACTTTCATTTGAAAGTGTCCACTTTGAAGTAAATAAGAGAAAACTAGCTTGACATCACGGAATGGGTCTAGTGAGGAGTATGTTGACATTTTTCCTTGAAGCCACGCCTCATGTCTTGATGCAGGGCGCACACTGGACAGGACCATATGACTGTTGTATTTTTTTGCATAAGGGTCCCAAACAGCACAGAGATTTGGAATATTGCGTTACAATCCTGCACGAAGATGGCGGCTGTCATTCATAATCCATTGAAATCGTAAGTATATATATATATTTTCTAATGAAAATCAATTATTTTATGGTTAGGTGCATGGGCTGATTTAGTGGCTTTTTCTTCATAATAATGATATATTTACGTCATTTTCCGTGCGCTTGGATTGGCTCGTTACCTTCACGCATCGCTCCCTGTCTGAAGGATTGTGCAGTACTGATTTAAGAGCATGCAGTCGTGCACGAGATGTAGTGAAAAATCATTCTGACTACACTCTCTTTCGTGCACTTGTGTGTGTGTGTGTGTGTGGGGGGGGGGGGGGGGGGGGGGTCGTCTTTTGGAGAGAAAGTTGCTTAAAGTGTTACTCATGGAAGCGAATGGCAGTTCTGTTGAAGTTTGTGCTTGGGGATTGTTTATGAGTGCAGTTTGCGCCGAAATGTTCATGCAAATAATAAAACGAAACTGATGTGTGCATTTAATATTACCTAGTGCTTTTTGCTTTTTGAACTCTGTCAAATATGTGCAGAATGCACAGCAGATTATAATAACCTATTCATCGCGATCCATGCATTCAGAGCAATGCAAATATTTAACCTACCAGCGTCTGAGCGCGGCATAAAAGCCCTTTTTTTAATTTGTGGAAAATCATAAATTGAGTGCTTTTTTGGCGGCATGTAAAATATTCCAGCATAATCAACATAAATCAGGCTACTGGACTGCACCCAACTTTCATTTCAGTATATAAATGCTTGTTTGGTCCTCTGCCGGCTGACAGCTTGTCATGTGGGGATGTACAGAGTTTGACAGTTATCCTCAAGTGTATTGTGCAATAGAGGCTTCATCTAATGTTCTAGTTAATACCCAATACATGCTTTTGACTGGAGTGAAGATACTTTTTCATTTCCATCTGATGATGTAATGTAATTTAGTAATGCTCTTTTACAGTTACCAGCTTTACTAGTCACCAGCATGAGTTCTTTTATACCTTTAATCTGAAGACAATTACATTCAGGAAACATATTTATTAAAAAAAGGAGGGCAAATAGTCCCCAGGGCTGATAGTTCTTATGATGTGCTTATTTCGCAGAGTGCTTTGTTGACAGCAAACAAATACCGTAAACTAAGTACTTGAGGCTAGGAAAAAAAAAAAAAAAAAGCTTTAAGCTGTAGTATTCCATCAAAACAGATTATGATGTGTGTGTGTTTGCTTTCCTGCATCTGAATTCATGCACGTAGAGTATACAGATTAGGGGCGTCCCAGTATTTTCCTGGGTCCATCTGTTGGGGGAGAGAGAGGTACAGTAGAGAGGGACTGATGCTGGGGCCGAGGGAGGGATGGAGGGATGGAGGGATGGAGGGAGGGTCCCATCTGCCCTTCACATGTCGCAGACCCCCATTCAGTATCTGCAAAAAAGAGAAAGCAGTGTGTTATCGACAGAGACAGGACTGGATTTATCTATACAGACACAGATGCTTAAAAATAAAATGACGGAGCGAGCTGGACGTGAAAACCCTTCAGAATGCACAGTTGTTTGAAACAATAGACTTGACTGCTCATCTGTCTGCAGGATGTTAAATCATATGCACTCAATAAGGATGTGCTAGTTATCAAGCCCACTCTCTGCTGAAAGATGAATTATAACCATTAGCACCTGGTGGTGAATGTATTTGGCTTTTTGTTTCAATCACTTTTGGCATGTGTATATTCCTGGCTAATCTAAACCCCCGTGTTTGCTAAGAAGCCTTTGTTATTGAAACCTTGGAAGCAGTCTGGGGCTGAAATGTCATGAGGAAAGCATTTAAGCAAGCAACGTAATTCACATGCAGGGATGTGTGCCTCCCTGTTGTTTTTATGATTAGGTTTGGATTTGTAATCAAAGACAGTTCAGGTGGGAAGTGGTTCAGTTGTGTTTTCACAAGGATCAGGGGGAGGTGGGTTGAGATGTAAACGAGATGGAAGGAGGAGGTGCGGTGGGTCATGTGTTTTGGGGTCGCGTGCGTGTTTGTTGCATACATGTGCACCCTTCCCCCTCGGCTTGCAGGAGCGGTAGTGAATGATAGAGTCGGTGGCGGGGGTCTCTGTCTGTCTGCATTTAGGCCTAATGCATACATTTATACTACAGGGGCGAACCCTGGCCTTTGTCTATCCCGAGCCAAAGGAACAGGAATGTCCGGGAATGGTTTCCAGGCATGGGGAATTACATGACCAGAAACATTTTTCATAGAAAGCCCCATGCAGTGCAATGATTTTTTTCCCCCTTCTCTTCCACATATGGAAGTGACTTATATTTGTTGCTCACACCATGCTTATTTGGAAAACTTGTAATGGGTGTGTAGGGTATGCATGGATTTCTTAAACGTCTGGTGTTCTTTATTAATGAAACATTCTTTGGAAAATGCTCTTTTCTCTGTTTTTCTTTTTCACATTTCTACCAGTGATACCACACTGGGTTAAAAGGAGTTATCATTCAGACCACGTCTTCCTCATCTACACCTCAGCTGCCCTCAATGTCCCCCCCTCCCCGCACTACTTGATTCCTCTACTCCCCACGGCAAAGCAACAGCAACGACATCTGAATCTGGGTTTCCCTCCTGTAACAGCCTTTTCTCTTCATCTGCTTGCTCTACTTCACTACTTTCCCCCGTCCGTGTGCACTTTTCCCCTTAACTCCCTTTGTGTGTGTGTGTGTGTGTGTGTGTGTGTGTGTGTGTGTGTGTGTGTGTGTGTGTGTGTGTGTGTGTGTGTGTGTGTGTGTGTGTGTGTGTGCGTGTGTGTGTGTGTGTACACATATCTCTATGGCTGATAGAAAACGAGTGTGACAGCGTTTGAAAGGGAACACGTGTGCCCCGGGACATGTCGGACCCCATCCACCCCCACACCCCCGTGTCATTCTATCTTATCAGGCTGTCTCCCTCCTCCTCCTCGCCCTCCTCCCCCCTCACCTCCCTCCGCTTCACCCGCTACTACAAAGTGGCACAAAGACGGCTATCAGTACCCGCCAGCAGCCGCCCTGCCCTCTGCTTCCTCTGAGGCCTCTCACAGCCCAAACTGGACTTCATCGCCCCAATTGTTCCTTGTTCCTTATTTTTCATCAACTGCCACTGATCTTTAACGCCACTATTTCTATTTTGAAGCGGCCTCTGTCTGCATTGTTGTGCAAGAGTTAGACGCCTATGCAGTGTTCAGTTATTGCTGAGTCAGTCATTTGAATGCAAACGGGCTGAAACAGTGTGGGATGCTCGGGAAGTGCTGCATCTTTAGTCTGCCACACTTTCTCTCAACTGTCTATTTGTTGATTGCTTGGCTTTCCTGTTCTGAAAAAAATCCTCACAGGATTTGTGTGAAACAATCTTCTAAAATAGAAGAATACAAAACAGGTGAGTTTCACAACCTCAATGTTTTCTGGAAAAAAGAAAGATACAAAACAAATGTTTTAGCCTTGAAACGTGTCATCTTCTCAAAGGGGTGGACTTCAGTGCCCTGAAATTTAGAATTTTTAAAGTAATTTGTCTTAGAAAATGTAAAAGAGGGAGAGCAAGTGGTTAAAATTACATTCAAAAACAATTATTGAACACTGAGTAATGGGTAAAAGAAGTAGAAACATAGGTCTAGTACAGGTCATGGTTATTAGTATTAAAGTCTGGTATTCATGTCACCAGATATTAACTGGCAACACGAGTGCACATTGACAGTCTCATGAAAATGCAAGCATCTGTCACAAACCATAAGTCTATTAATGTGTGTCCCACTCCCAGAACACTCATTTTTCTGTTTTGTTTTTAATGGTTGTGGATACAAAACAAACTGCATAGAGGAATACGGTCGATTTTACTTAAAGTAAAGTCAAATGTAAAAAAATGTTCTTTTGTTTGCTTGAAAATGACTAATACTGCTATCAAAACGAAATAAAATCACATAAAATAATTAACCAGCTGTGTTATTTAAACATTAGAAGAAAAGTTGTGTGTTACCTTGTTCAGAATCGGGAGACAAATGATTACAGGCAAGGAGAAGAGATAAATGAATGGATAGAAATGATTGAATGCACATTTTGAATATTCATGGTATCCAATAATAAGCTAATAAGCTGTTTGTTTCAAGTCCTCCGGTTTTTCTCGGTGCTTGCAAGCAGCCTTATTTAGTCTTTTGAGGTTGAATGCAAATCAAATTAGCATCTTCTGTCTGCAGGAACTCATTCATGGACACCTGTGAGGATGATGGCCTCTGATGTTCAACACAACAAAAGCAAAACACAAGACTGACACGCTGAGAGGGTCTCGTCTCTCTCTCTCTCCTCTCCTCTCCTCTCCTCTCCTCTCCTCTCCTCTCCTCTCCTCTCCTCTCCTCTCCTCTCCTCTCCTCTCCTCTCCTCTCCTCTCCTCAAGCTATACCTGGAACCACTGACCTGGGTATAATTGGTCTGAGCTGATGAAATGGCACTCTGCCCATCTTAGCCTCTGTATTTGGCAGCTGCAAGGTAGACTGTCATACACAAAGGTCCTCTGTTCGAGTATGGGAGTCAGTCACATTGGTATACAGACACAAAAAACGCACAACTGCAGATCCCATCAGCATCCAGGAAACTTTTGTCCGAGAGGAATGTGTCCCCTATAATGTGCAAAAGCCTGACTTATGGGTACTAATGGGTACAAGCAGGAGCACGATATGATCTCCAAATCAGATCTGAGGGGCGCCCGTAACACACAGACAGATGGTCTTGGAGGCATATCCCATCTCTTTACTTTCATGTAATGGAAGCAGCACACGTACGAATGCACGGTTGACTTATGTAAGAGTTTACGAAGCTGCCTCGGGAGGTTGCCCAGACGCTTTGTTGTTGAGAATGTCACAGAAGCATACACGCAGTGTGTGACGACCAAGGTAGGGATGGAAAGATAATGAGCGGCGCCTGCAGGTCCACACATGCATATTCTTCCGTTCAAGCAACAAATGATGACAACATAGCTCACATGTTACTCCTGGGAATGTGAGTTATGTGACAGGAAGTCTCTTCTGGAGATTTTTGGCTTTGACTGGATGGCTGTGACTGCTGGTCTCATACTGTATAAACATGTGTTACCAAAAGAACCAGCTGCATTCCTCGTTTCTGTAGGTCTCGCTCACAAAGATTGTCTGCCGAAAGTCACCGCATGCATTTGAATCCAGATGTTGCACAAAAGGAAGGCCGATTTACTCAAATTTAACATTAAACTTGTGTGCTGTTTGAGTCTCTTCCAGACTCTTCTTATATTGTGGATTTAAAAATTGTGCATTCCTCTTGAGCGATTGAACATTTCAGAGCATAACATGAGCAAAACTCACTGATCTGAGAGAATGATGGCTAGAACAAGAAACAAGAAAAATCCTCAGGAATTCGCTCAACTGTTAAATATGTTAATTTTTAAAATAAAATATGTATGTCAGAGAGGACTAAAACCTGAAAAATCAAGTCATAACAACATCAATCTCATGCATCTGATGTGTAGGGGGTCTGTGTGTTTGTTTACTGTGCTGCTAAAGCATCACATATAAAAGGTCCTTTTCAGAAATGCACTGAATGAATGTTTTGGTAGTTTCTAGAAGTGTAAGATGATAGTATTTAGCTATTGGATTAACAAAATAGTGTAACGAGGAACGGTATCTACTGTGTGTCAGCAATAAGAAGCTTCCAGGGCATTAGAAAGTTGAAATGTGATCCCCGCTCCAAGAGGAGCATTGCCTTTTGTTGTTTCTTGATTGATTTTTGTGGTCAAACTTTTGTACTTGATAAAGTAAAATACTGTTAAACTATGTTTGCCCCTGCTATTGACTGGTGACCTGTCCTGGGTGTATCTCTTCCTTACACCCAAAGAAAGCTGGCATAGGCTCAACCAGACCTCTGTAACCCTGAATATGTGGGTGTAAATAATGGATGATGGATGGATTGGAAGATTGATGTCGAGCTACTAAAAGTCATAGGATGTCTTGATCTTTCAATAACTAAACTCTTTTTAATGCTCTCTGTTTCTAATAGTGATTAAATAGTCCTTCTGCCCCTTCAAAGTAAATGTTTCATCTTCTTTTCCCCATTGAAATTGCGCATTTAAGTAAAGGAAAAAAAAATCCCTGAAGTCGTCCAAGCAGCTAAACCATCCAGCATGTTCTAATTTCAGCAACAAACAAAGGTGCTGCAGTGTAAAACCAGCTCTGTGACTTTATAAGAAGTTACATTTTGGGTATAATTACGAGCTGTTGGCTATTATCTCATAAAGCTGCATTCAGATCTTTCTAACATTAGTGCAAATTCTTGTGTCCCTTTTAATCAGACTGAATATCTGTAACACATCATGAGCAAATGAGGCCTTTTTCTGTCCTTCAATGGTATGTTTCTGTCAACTAGAGAAATTACGACTACATGTGACTGTTCTGCAATGTGTTTCAGCATATTTTAGCCGTTATTGTCCCTCTGACACAGTGCAGCGTGATTTTTTTTCTTCATTTCGGTAAGAATAGTTCATGGTTTGTTTACAAGGATGTTATTAACCTTGTCCCTCTGAGAAAATAATGTATATGTATATAAATAATGTATATCGTTGTGTTGCTGAGTCCTCTCACGCGTCCTTTTGTGAGACCTGCTGTCGTCTGACTTATAGAATTATTAAACTATTTACTATTTATTATTAGGTCTGATTTTCACATTGCTCATTTTGAACAACAAATCATCACTTATCCAAAAGTAAAAAGAAAAATGGAGTTCCCACTAAACTCTGATCTTTGTCCAGATCAGTTTATACCCAAATGTGTAATTTATATTTTACAAATTTATAAAAGATGCTGTAATGTGTTCTCCACATGTCTATTTCCCCTCTTTTTACTCATATTTATGTTTCCTTTTTTCTGTTTCTCCCCCTCATATCTCTTCTCTTATAGTCCCTGTCAAAAACCAAGTACAGCTTCTGTCAATCCTAAAATTTGTTGTATCCCAAAAAAGTTTTATTTTAAATCACAAAGTATTTACCAGCTCTTATACTTTGGTGAATACAACCTCAGAAGAACACAACACAGTATGCCATATCAATATTTATTTAACAAAAACTAAGCCAAAATGCAGAAGCATAGTTTGTAAAACTACACATTTTATTGTACAGTTTGCAGAATCACCTTTAGCAGCAGTAACCTCCCACTCTTCTTTACAACCGTCATTCATTAACACGCAGCTCTCTTAAGGTCCAACCTCAACATTTAAATCAGGTTTGTTACGTCTCGGCCATTGAAACCGAGGTTGATAGAGCCTGAGATGTTGTCCTTGGGTGTTTTACAGCTCCACTCCTGGAAAGATTCACAACAACAGAATATAACAGAATAGAATAGAATTGAATAGAATGGGATAGAATAGAATAGAGACAATACAGTTCAACATAGTTTCAATACAGAAAATGGAACTCATTTACTGTAAAAAGAGTTTATAGATATTGCTTGTTTTCAACTTTTTATGCCCGATATATAAATAATTCACAAATGATTTTCTAATTATCTATTTTTTACCTCTATTAATGTCATTAAGTCATTTATATATTTTTCTATTTATTGAATATTTCATGTATTTTTTCGATTGTATAAATCGTTTTTTATCATTGTTTTGATTCAGTGGATGGTGCAGAGGTCTCAGAAAGGTATCAAATACGAGACATCAGGCATCAAGGGGTAATACTCTGTTTCAGATATTTCTTTGGATATGTCTGGAACGAAATGGGCTTCTTATCCGTTATTTACAGTGCGTGATTGTATGGAGATTAGATGTATCTGGTTGTAATTGGTGATGCTTGAGCCCAAACGATCATACATACAATCGTGAATGTTTTATACTTTGGAGTAATCTTTTTTACTGTAGAGCGATGCTTCAAAGTTGTTTGGGAATCATCTTATAAGCCTTACCCGATCGATGGGCATCAACAACTGCTTTTCTAGGATCATTGTAGAAGTTGTTTCTTCTTCAAACATGACCTCAGGGGAACTGCAATGTTTGACACAACAACAGTTAGAACAAATGCAAAGGGCAGATGTATATCTGTTTTAGGAGTAAAACTGTGGAACTCATTAGATAATGATCTTAAACTAGCAAATTCAATAAAAGCATACAAGATATTATTCAAAGCAAAGGTAATGGACACATATATAGAAACACAATAAGCAAACAAAGAAGAATGCACACATGCATGAGATAAAATGACAACTTAAATTGGTTTTGCCGGTTTCCTTAGCATCTTTTCACTTTCTGTTTTCAGAGCTATCATTATTATTATTATCATATTATTGCTATTATTATTATTATTATTATTAATACCATTATTATTATCATTATTATTATTATTATTATTATTATTATTATTATTATTATTATTATTATTATTATTATTATTATTATTATTATTATTATTATTATTACTATTACTATTATTAATATTTTGTGTAGACTTATGATACTTCATTTGTTTTTTGTATACTCTATTCAGTTAAAAGGTGGGCAAGATAAGCTTTATGCTTCAAGCCCAGACCTTTTCGGTCAAATAATCACAATGTTGACCAGGGAAAAACCTGTGTTATCTTGTTTGTTGATTTTTGTTCGTGATTGACCGAAATAAATATTAACTACTAAAACTAACTTGAGGTTGTGACACAATTTCAAGTTTGATTAGAAGCACCTGGCTTCTACCTAACCTGTCAATTCCTATAGAAGCATGTTTTTAATTACAATGCTTCACATTGCTTCTGAACTTTGGTCCGAGTTTCCTTTATGATATGATGCGGCGTGTCTTGTGTGAAAGAGGTTGTGCTTTCTTTCCTCACACGGCTGCATGTACTCTTCCCATTTTTCTCCAACTTTACAAGCAATAGCTGTCAGTCATTGTCACGGTGTCACCACTCACCCTCCTGCTTTTTCACCCTTTTCCTCCTTCACCCAGCCTTTCCTTCCACATCCACACACATTGCACAGCCTTCTGAGATTTATTGTGACCAGAGTGCTGGTCTTTGTCCAGCTCGACATTCTTTACATATCTGTGTAGAGTATCCACAGACCACCCATTTCAGACTGGCCAGTCTGAGAGATGGTGGATGGTCAGGCAGATAGTTATGTATGCACATACACAGAGAAACAGACTGCCCTGCTGTTCAGCACATATTATAGCCCGTACTGATTCTGCTTCCCTATATAAGGATAAGCAGAGAATGTTTTCCTTAAGCAAGCTTCCTTTATGTATCTCTCAAGTATTTCCATTTTTTTTCTTCTCTTTGTCTCAGTCTCAGTTGTATCTGTATTAAATTCCTCTAGCCCGAGTCATTGAAGGTTATTAATGGCCCACATCTTGATTTATGCCCTCTTCTTGGTCGATAACTAATTTGTTCGTGCAAAGCCCATCTGTTGTGTGAACTTCGATCTGGCAAAATTAGTCATCTGTCACTTTGACACTAAATAGTATTTCTTCTATTCTCATGGTTCATCATCATTCCCTTCATGTTATTCCTCACTGAGCTTCACTTGTATTGACGTTTTGTCTCCAGACTTCACTCTGCATCTGATAAATGCATCAAAGCCAGACTTCACACAACACACTAATCCAAAATGTGGACAAAGTTGGGACTTTGGGTCATGATTTATATCCAGATGCTACTAAACCGTCTGCCTCCAAATAACCTATTGCTAATCAAACCTGTTGTTTGCATTTAAAGGATTGAATTTCACCAGCAGAAACAACTTGTGACAGGCAGCATGCTTCAGACAGCCTGGATCAGTTGCAGAAATAAGACTATAATGTTCCTCAAATATATGTTTTCCTTTTTTTCTTGCTTTACTAAAGATGGTGAATGTATTGTATGGTGTCAATTCAATGCCAAATGCATTATGAATCAAAACCCAAAATCTGAGAAGCAAAACCTAGGATGCGTAACCTGGACATCAAAATCTTTAATCGAGAGATCAGTCGTCTTTCTGGGTTATACCTCTCTTTTTGCCTCATTGTCTTTAAAACCGTCTCCGTTTTCAAACCGTCATTTTTGTTTGTGCTTTTTCTTTTTACGAGCCAAATCAGCAAACTGTCAATTACAGGGGGAGGACCTAGTAGCTCATTGGCTACTAAACGACTCAGTGCCGAACGCAGATGAAAGTAAGTTGTTTATGTCATTCACAACTTTTTATCATGACATTGACAACTTTATAATTTATGATAAAGCAGGGACAGACATTAACAACTTACTTCCGTTTCTTGGTTCTCCATGACCACGACGAGCCAGTTTTTGCCGCTCTGACGTGGCTGTATGCCGCTACCAGTGGTGGACAGTAACGGAGTAAATTTACTTGAGTACTGTACTTAAGTACATATCCAGAGGATTTGTACTTAAGTACATATCCAGAGGATTTGTACTTTACTTGAGTATTAGATTTCTTTGGTACTTATTACTCTTACTTGAATACATTTCCAAGACAAATGTTTTTACTTTTACTCGAGTAAATTTCTAGGAAGGCTGAAAAGTACTCGTTACTTTCAGTTCTGCTCTTTCTTCTTCTTCCCTTCTTCTTCTTCCCTAAAATCCTATCCTATCCTATATACAAGCTGTTTTTGTCAAAGGAGGAGACCTATCACAGTGCACGCTCTCCACTGGGATGTACGTAAAGCGGAAATACGTCAAGCCTCCTCAAAACGATACCGCCAAAGTAGCCTGCGTTTGTCAAGACAGAGCCGCAACAATGGCTACAACATTGAGTTATTTTAATTCTCAGAAACAAGAGTTAAAAGATCGTTAAATTAATTTAGAAAAAATATAGTAATTTACTGATGTGGAAAATAAGAAATTTACTCTTACTCTTACTTTTACTTAAAGTAAATTTAAGTAAAGAGTAATATTTTGACTGAGCTACTTTTACTTGTAACGGAGTAAATTTTGACCAGTAGTATTTGTACTCTTACTCAAGTACTGGGGTCGAGTACTCTGTCCAACTCTGGCCGCTACTAGAGCTCAGCTAGGCCCCGCTTCCCTGCTGTAGATGGACACACCGCTGATTTGGCTCATTTCAGAGAATAGAAAAAGCCTAACTGAAAAAGATGGTTTGAAAACAGCAACAGTTTTAGAAATGATGGACAGAAAAGTTAAGTAAAACCCAGAAAGATGATCATACTTGGTTAGAGATTTTGAATTCTTGGTCACTTTTGGTTCTCAAATTTTGGATTTTGATTTGGAATACATTTGGCGTTGAATTGACGCCATAGTATTGGGCAATTGTTGGAGAAGTAAATGAGTCAGATGCATTATGCTGAAATCACTTTACAGGAAATCTGTTTTTCTTTTCTTCGTTATCTGTCTGTGTGACTGTTAACCTGCAGCCTGATCGTCTCCGTCCTTGTTTTTCTGTGTGTCTCTGTGCAGGCTTGGTGACCAGTTCTATAAAGAGGCCATTGAACACTGTCGTAGCTACAATGCCCGCCTCTGTGCTGAGCGCAGCGTGCGCATGCCCTTCCTGGATTCCCAGACCGGCGTGGCGCAGAACAACTGCTACATCTGGATGGAAAAGCGCCACCGCCGGCCAGGTGAGAAATGAACGCTTTTCATAAACCAATTAGTTCTACCATTTTGTTAATTGAATTTTTCTCCTTGTTTTGCAACCTGATCAGCCTTGACTGAAAGGAGTAACATCACCACATATCTATGAGTGGTGTACAACTGGTTCACTTGGTTTTTACATTAAAGCGGTTGTATTAAAAGAATAAAAAACGAGTGTTTGGGTGTTTGTAGTAGCTAATAGATAAAAAACATTGGGATAACTCACTTTGACCACTTTGTTTGGAGCAGTTTTATTCTGAATATATGTAATTCATTGAGCAGTTCAGTTTTGCAGAGTAATATGTGATTATCCAGCCTCACCTGATTTAATACTGTACATGTAAAATGCACAGCACAAAGCTGTAACAGCAGTTTCAAAAGGAGACACTGCAAAGAAACGAGGGTGCAGTCAAGTTAAAAGGCTGACCTCATCTCATTAAACCAGGTGCTATGAACAGAGCTGGAAAGATGTGGTTAAAGAACTGTTTTTAAGCTGAACCTTCTTTGCCTTTTTCCTCATTAAAAGTCACCACAGCAGATCTTAGTGTTCTGAATATTGATCTGATATAGGTTTTACTTCGGATGCCCTTCCTGACAACAAAACACTCTCCTCATTTATCAGTGCTTGGGACTAGCAGTATAAGAACACTTTGCTACTGGGTAAATAGGGCAATCGCTTCTAAGTTGTGGTGGGAAGCATGGTAGCTTGCACTACGGCCTCGCAGCTATAGAAGGTTCCCAGTTCAAATTCTGGCTGGGGTCTTTGTGTACAGAGTTTGCATGTCGAAATTCCGCATGGAAGTGTGTATTCCTCTATATGTGGTCCTGAATAGCAAGAAGCGAGTGTAGATGATTGATGGATGGAGATATTTTGTTAATTTCATGGACAAAACAAGCATAACAAAAAGTCTGTCGTTTTGACTATTTCTCAGTCTGACCCAACCAGTCTGTGGAGGATGTTGTTTCCACGGGCTTTCAAGAAAACAAGTGTAGCCTTCAGGAAGTCCGTGTGAGTGCTACAGTTTTTAAGCTTATGAACAGAGCTTGGCTAATCTTTCCTCCTACCTCCAGTCCTAACCGCCTGCCTGCTGGAACATAATACTGCACAGATGAGACGTAGCAATAAAGTAAATAAGCATGTTTCTAAAAAAAGTGAAACTAATACAGGCATGTGATAAATATAATTACAGATCTCCTCCTTCAATGAAAATCCAGTCAACCTCTCTTATATATATTTCAGGAGTTACCGCTCACTGATTTATCCTCCAACGAGCAGTCAGAATGCATTATGCACATGTGGTTCATCCGTACAGCCAGCGGGAACAATCTGCTCTCTACCGAAAGCTGGACACAAATAGTCCACTCTCCATCTCGTATGCAAAGCCCTTCAGGCCACACCCTATACTTTGTGGCAGACCTAACTCATATATGCATTTATTCAGCGTTCATCTCTTCTCCTTATTTTTTTTTTTTCTCTGCATGTGCAGAAATAAAAGTCCCTTTTCCCATTGTTGGTTCTTTGCCAAGCTAATCGGGGGATATGATCAAAACCAAAGAAACCAATATTCATCAGAATAAGATTAAGAATGTTTTCTCAGAATCCCGTAATTATTTTTTAGTACTTGCTATCCAGCTGGCGTACAAGTAAGACATTAAGATTCTCAGCAGACACCCAGATAATGGGACATATAGTGACAAACAATCTCTGGAATCTGACCATGAGAGCAGCACTTCTCTGAAGATACAGGCCATTAACCAGAGGACTGCTGAAAACAGGACATATGAGTGTTAGGAAAACAAGACTGGGTCCTTTCTGTGCGTGTGTGCGTGTGTGTGTGTGTGTGTGCATGTGTAGGGGGCTTAAAACAAGGTTTGTTAAAATGGTGAGCTTGCCAGTAGTTGTTAAAATTCCAGTTGTAAAAGTGCTGATTGTATATGGATGTATGCATTTGTGTGTGTGTGGATCCAGGCCAGGCGGCAGGACAGATGTATACATACCCCGCTCGTTGCTGGAGAAAGAAGAGGCGACTCCACCCTCCCCTGGATCCCCAGCTCCGCCTGTGTGAGCTCCGACTAGGTAAGACAAACAACACAACCAAGCAGTGTTCGTACATTTTCACAGTGAAAGCTTCGACCACAGCAGGACTGCAGTTAAACAATGAAAGCCACTTTAACTGATACACCCTTTTATTTTCACTTAAATTCAATCTGATTTCATATTCCTGCCCTTGATGCAGTTGTGGAGCTGCACAGATCGTGCACTTCGTGCATTAATTCTTCCTCTATGACCATCTGGTTCTGGTTAGCCTCTCTTTCACCAGGTCTCCTGGTTCATTCTCTCCCTCGTCTCAATGCCCCCGTCTCACTGTTCTGTGGCTGGGGACACACAAGCGCACACACCCAAACACAAGCACACATACTAACACCCCCACACATGGCTCCTGCAGCACAGAAGCACCCTAACTGGGCCTCTGTAATCATTTGTCCATAAGGGACTACAATGTAAGTGAGTCTTATGAGGTGGCAGTGTGCGCTTTATTATGCAACTGCACATCCATGCATGCATGCAGTATGTTTTTCTTTGTGTCTTTTTTTTGTTTAATAGGGGATTTCAGTAATGGAATGCCCCAGGAACCTGATAAGGGGGAGAAATAAAGGCATGCCTTTGTTTCTGCTTTTCTGCTTCATTGTTTCCCCCCTTGCTGTCCTCCAGACGCAATATAATACTCAAGAGCTTTCTGCAACAAATGATTTCTCTTTAAGCAGAGAACAGGGAGTCCTTTTTGTGAAAAAAAGGACAAAAAAAACAAAAAAAAGAAACTGCCCAGATCTGCAACTAAGTAATCAACAAAAGTACACAACAGGAAAGAAAACTAGGGAAATGCCGTAGTCATAGTAACGAGAAAAGCTGCAGAGTCTTTGCAAAGTAAAAAAAAGAAGAAAAAAAAGGAGTTTTTCAGCTTTCCTTCTCAGATATCTAATGTCCAATTTGGTAGGTTGGCCCAAACATAAACTATAATATGAAACAGGACAGTGCAAACTTGCAAATGGTTTATCTTTATTTAATGCATCTTGAAGTGTGTGAGTACACAGAGGCTACCCGCAAGGTTGCTTTAAACCAGTGTGAAACCAGGATTTAATTCCTTGTTTGTAAATGTTTGCCTTATTTATTTAATGATAATATTAATAGTAATAATACTAGTAGTACATTTTATTTATAGGTGCCTTTCAATGTACCCAAGGTCCCTGTACAAGAAGACACAACAGCAATCACACAGGGCAATGCTTCGATTTTCTGATTCTAAATCAATTCTCATATTAATTCCTAAAAAATCGATTTGTATGTCTAAAGATCGATTTTTTTATTTTTTTTTAAATTTTTTTTCATCATTACATTTTTGCCTGGTGAACTTTAATCCAAGTAGTCCCAGTAGTTTTGAAAACTCCTGAACTAAATGAACTTTTCTTTAGAGAAAATGCTGGACATTTCAGCTTAAATTTCTAAATGTTATATTAGTTCAATGAAGTTCATATTATCTATATTTACTATAGCTTGTTTGGTTTCTCTGTTATCGGACACGGTTTGTCATGAAATACCTGAAAAATGCTGGGTGCTTCATGGCAAGCTGTGTGTCTGGTGACAGAATAAATCAGACAAGCTAAAATAATTTGTTTACTGCTTGAGCTGTTGCAATTTCTTTCTTTTTTTGCACTTTAAATGGGTATTGAAATGCCTATTTGAGTTATTTATTTCTTAGTTATTTCACAATAATTATTGTGAAATTATTATTTCAATAGTTATTTTACAGTCATATAATCCAGGCAACACTAACCCAAATCAATATCGAATCGAATCGAATCGAATCAAATGGTGATAATCGATTCTGAATCTTAAGAATCGGAATGGAATCGATTCTTGACATTTGAATCGATACCCAGCTCTACAAATCACTACAAAGAATAAGTCATTTTAAAAAGATGCATCTTCAGTAGGGATTTAAAAGTCTGAAAAGAGTCAGTACTCCTTATGTGATGGAGGACGCTGACCTGAGACTCTAAGAAGGTGTGTTGATGTGTAAAAGTTCAGATAGGTAGTGGAGGACGAGGCCATGGATGGTTTTGAAAGTAAAAAGCAGGATCTTATATTCGACACGTGATTTGAATAGAAACCAGTGAAGGTGAGACAGGAGTGATATGATCAGTGTAGGATGTTCTTGTGATAATGCGGGCAGCTGAGGTTTGGATTAGTGGAAGTTTGTTGATGGATTTGAGAGGAAGACCGGAGAGGAGGGAGTCACAGAAGTCTAGATGAGAAATAACAAGAGCATGAACCAAAGTAGCAACATTTGTAGGTGACAGCAAAGGGAGGAGACGGTTGATATTTTGAAGGTGAAAGTAAGCAGGGCGGGTGATGTTATTGATATGTAAATGATTACACCCAGGCTCTTGGCCTGTGAGGAAGGAGAAACAGTCAAATTGTTGATTGTGATTGGAAAGGTTTCCAATTTTGTAAGAGTAGATTTTGAACCAATAATAGGAACCTCAGAAATTGTAGAAAAAACAGAATTTAGGTGAGTGGAAGGGATGAAGAGGGTTTGGAGAACACAATAGAGCTGGGAAGTTGATGTTAAATTTACAGAAGATATGGCCAAGAGGGGGTAAATAAATGATGAAGAGAAATAGAACAACGGCAGAACCCTGGGGAACACCTGTGGTTACTGGAAAAGAGCATGACCTAACATTTTTCACCTGTATGAACTGCATGTGGCCAGAAAGGTATGATTTAAACCAGTTGAAGCATGTGTCACATATCCCAATAGACGATAGTCTGTCAAGGAGAATGCTGTGTGAGATGGTGTCAGTGGTGTCGTTTATTTATTTATTACACAGCTCTCATCTCGGGCCCTGGAGCAGTTTTTATGTTGGTTTTTTTCTTTATGTAAACAGACTGAGAAAACGTTGCTAAAACCCTGTTCCTTAAAACATTGGAGCGTAATCTACAAACATTGAATAGTATAATTCCAACAAATTTAATGTTGAAACTATTTAAAGATATTTATCCATCCATCCATCCATTTTCTACCGCTCATCCGTTACCGGGTCACAGGGGAAGCAGTCTTAGCAGAGATGCCCAGACTTCCTCCAGCCTCCTCCTGCTCTTCCGAGGAGAGTCTGAGATGTTACCAAGCCAGCCAGCGTGTCCTGGGTATTCATATATGTGCCAATTTTGAATTTGATGCCAGCGGCAGACTTCTAATTGGTGAAACTTGGGCAATGAAAGGCAACTAAAAACAACCCTGTAGGATATCTCACATTGATTTGTCAGGATGGATTTGCAACAAGTCAGTAACCTGAAAGGATATGAACAGAGCAGCTGACAGACAAGTAAAGACAGAGAGGAGTTCAATGTTCCGCAAAATACTTTATTTGCCCATGGTTCAAGTTTTTGAAATTAACATTTCTCAGCACAAAATTGCATTGAAATTAGATTTTTTTTTATCTACAACAAATAATGGCACATTGTGTTAAAAGTTCTTATACTTTGGTAAACTTCCTTCGCGGCATTAATAGTCCTAAACTGCCTCCATCACAGGTTTTTTTAGGGATATGTTGGAGGCCTGAAATGACATAGCTGATTTTTTTATATTGATACATTAAATGAAAAAACAAAGTGTGAAATACCCTGGATTCATAGTGTCTGATGGTAAATAAACATTGAAGTCACCCAGAGAATAACCTGGCCTGGCCAGGCATCCTTTTCTTCCTTTTTCTTTTCCTTTTCTATTCAAAGAGTTAGTCTGGTTCCTCCGGATTTGACTTTGATGTTCAGGGGCCTTGCACCAATGGACGCAGAAAAAAACATCTCTGGACACAGTTGGATAGACATTCAACCAATCAGAGAAACAGTGACATGTGACATAGGCAGAATAATGTAGCATCTGCAAAAGACAAAACAAGTGAGTGGCTGTTTACAATAAACTTGCCGATTCAAAGTGGTATTAGGAATTCTGCAGCCATATCGGCTGTTTTGAGTAGGGTTACTCGTACACAGTATGAATCGGTGCATAAAGTGGTGCATGATTTGTTCAAAGGTAAAGAGTTTATGGAAAACAGGGTAGAGAGAGAGGAGAAACCTTTTCTTTTTTCTAAAATAAGAGGTATATTTGGGTAATATGTACTGTATATCTGGTAGGAGGGAGGTGCAGGAAAATGTTCGTCCAATTCCTCTAAAAAGTCACTGGATACAAAAAGAGATCTCGGCAGCTTTAGGTTCAATAACATGTTCACCCTCAAATTGTTTTCATTCTGTTGTCATCCTGGTGTTAGAGTTCAAAGGGGAGGGCAGAGAGTAAACGCTGGAGCAACATCTCCACGGAAATGAGCAAGGAAAAGGAGGAAAGCTCCAGTTGATTGCAAAGGGAGAAAATCATAGAAGGGTTCCAGTGATTGTTCACCTGGCCTGTATTAGCTTTTAGTAATGTTCAGACTTATAGTCTGCATTTACATGGTCAAAGCTTCTTTTATTACTGATGTCCGAACTGATGCTTTTATATAACTGCATAACACAAAGAAACTACGCTGACTGGGTGTGATATTCTAGTCCTCATGTAAAAGTGTCAATGTTGCAGCATGAAATGTAATGATAGATATTATAAACTTTTGCATGATAAACAAAACGTCTGTCTGTCTGTATGAGAGGTTTACAGTGCAGGTGGAACCTTTTTGTTGGCTGCTGGTATTTGCCTCCAAGAGCAAGTTCAGGGCAGCCAGCTGTGAGCAAAAAGCATGTTTAATAAAAACAGCACACCTGCCTTGCAATATTCAGACACATGTTATTCTGCCCCACCCTGCCTCTCCAGAAGCAGAGCTCGCCCCCAAGCGTGAGGTTCCACAGGGGGAGGCCACGGCCTTGGAGGCGCTCCTGAGAGCAGACAGCCTCCTCGAGAAGAAAAACGGCCTCACCAAGGAAGAGGAGACATTGTTGGAAATACAGGTATTTTAATGGTATGCTTTTTATATAATTTAAAGAATAAGTATAGACAGAGCTCACAGGGCATTTCCACTTTGTAGAGAGTCCTGGAAGCAGAGGAAAACGGCGACAGTTTCCATGACGATGACGACTTTGAGCTCGATACTCCAAAGAGGAAGAACAGGAACAGAGGCAAGGTGAGTTTCCAAGACCTGTTCTATCTGTGTTTGTGGTGAAAAGGGGAAGAATGATACAAGATCAAGCTTTGTTTCGCATGCTGTCACGGTCCATAGTGATGTCATCAATGCTGGAAGATGTATTTATCCCATTCATGATCAATATTGTGTGGTTACTTCCAGAGCAAAGGATCAACTCGGAGAAGGACAGAAGCCGTAAACGTTGACGACCAGGATAAACCTTACGTCTGTGACAGTAAGGAAAAAGAAAACCTATTTCAGTTTTACACTGTGCCATTCTGTGATGATTAGTTTCAACCTTACCAATAAGTTCACCGAAGCTCAGAGTATTTTGCAAAAGTGATTAATCTGTTTCCACAAGAGAATAGATGCAGAAGACATACTGTTTGTACTTTTCCTTCATCTTTCCGTCATGGCTCTCTTTTTGCCTGGTGCTCAGAGCAGTTTCTTGGAGCATGAGGAAGGAGTTTGCTGTTAATCCAGACCTGACTAGCATGCCACTGACTTTCGTTCTCTGAGAGAAACTCTGAGGGATGGATTGTGGACAGAGATGCTAACTGAAGCTCAGGAAAATTAAACTCATCCTCATTTAATGTCTCGTTCTGTCTTTTCCGTTATCGTTTGCTTTTGTGTCTTCTCTGTTTCAGATAGAAACAAACAAAAGCATAACTCAAAAAAGGCTGAAGAAGGTATCTGAACTTGTCACCATCTTTTCTTTGTAGGGGCTCCGTGAACTCTACCGTGATCATCCTTTTTGCTAACTGCCGTGTGGTGTGAAAATGGCTTTATGCATTGCTTTAAATGTAAAGCATTGCTTCTAATGCTTTTAAATGCTTTACACTAGTCAAAGCTTTTCTTTCTGGACTCTGCGCAGCACTAACGCTCTGTCATGTGCCTCCATAACTGCTTGTTGCAAATTGTGCTTGAGAGCTAGTTCAGCTGTCGCAGCGAGGAGGGATGCATGTGTCGTAGGTTGCTCTGCAGCTGCTGTCGTCCTCCACGGGGCTACTGCACACGTCTTTACATTGGGTGCATTCATTTGCTTGTTTATTTCTTGCCTGTGTTTTGAAGAAAAATATACCGTATTTTCTGGACTATAAGCCGCTACTTTTTTCATAGGTTTTGAACCATGCAGTTTATACAAAGGTGCGGCTATTCTGTGGATTTTTCTTCCACCGCTAGGGGGAGTGCTAACCGGAATTATAAAAAAAACCAAGACAAAATAAATGCAAAGAAGAATACGCTACTTCTTCTTTAGCAGATAGAAGTAGGTAGAAGCAGATTTCAAACAGATAAACGGATAAATAAATACTGGTTATTTTCTCTTGGTTCTGTCCCGTTTTAATCAGCAAAGTTGCTGTCGTGTTAAAAGGATCTATTTAGGTACAAACATGTACATCATTTACAGTTCAAAATCCTTCTGTACATGTAGTAAATATCTAATCTAACAACATAAATATCTGCGGCTTGCATATCTTTTTTTTTTAAATAAAATGGATGCAGCTTGTATGCAGGTGCGGCTTGTATATCTTTTTTATTGTTTTTTTAAAAATAGAGCGGATGCGGCTTATATACAGGTGCGGCTTATAGTCCAGAAAATATGGTACTTCTTTTTTTGGGGGGTCACTTTCAGCAGAAAATTTAACGTAGATGGTTGCTTCACGATCAATGTGCTCACAGTAAAGAACACAGGAACACAAAACAAAACATAATAGACTGTAGAATTCATAGCATAAATTAAGAAATGCCTACTTTTGATTTAGGACTTCAAAAATATTAAGTCTGAGAAATAGCTTTTTTTTAAATCTAGGCTTAGATGTTGCTCATATGAGCACTATTTGAAGGGATCTAACTTCAATTGTACTCTGATACCTATTCTTTGAAAAAAAAAAAGTAAATGTGTTGTTATATGATAAGTTTGCTGTCTGTTCCTATTTTGCTAGATTAATTTAGTTATATTGTCATTTATTTAATGCATTCAATGTCTTACCAGCATTAAATACTGCAGATTTCTAATGAGTCAGTGATATTATATCTTTAGTTTGTGGAAAGCGCTACAAGAACCGACCCGGCCTGAGTTACCATTACACCCACACTCACCTGGCAGAGGAAGAAGGTGAAGTGGAGGAGAAGGAAACAGAGATGCCTCCGAATTCTCCCCCGAGTACGGACCACCACAAACGTAAGGCGATACCTTGTACGTTGCCACAGAGAATGAGTACGGGCTTCCAAAAAAATATCACTCAAAAACTCCTCAATACACACAGCAGGAAGATCAGTGCGTGAAACTGTGGAAATAACACCGTCACGACCCAGATGGTCTCAGTATTCACAATGTTGCCTTCTCCTCACGTATATCCGTTCCCGCTGACAGCTCAGAAGGCCTCAGATGGCACCGTCATCCCAAACGACTACTGTGACTTCTGCCTGGGAGACCAGGACGCCAACAGGAAAACAGGGCAGGCCGAGGAGCTGGTGTCCTGCTCCGACTGCGGACGCTCTGGTGAGTCTGTAACTCTGAGAGTTAACGTTAAAGTCTCAGATTTAGTCATTTATTTACTACTCATTAATTCACCACAAGTGATTTTGGTGGCACAGCAAGAAAACACCACTGTCTTTTAAAGCAGTGTCTCCCAACCTGGGGTCCGCACCCCCCCTGGGGGGGCGCCTGAGATCTCTGGGGGGGAGCGAAACTTTGTCTGCTTTGAGGATATGCAGTTGTAAAAATTATATTTGCGCATGTTAAATAAATAAAAAATCATAATAACACACCTAATGGAATACAGTAATCCAAGTCTGTATAAACCCACTTAGAAATATATTTTGGTCATTTTAAAATACTAAGTTATTTATCAGGGTAAAAACTTAAAAATGTATTATTATATCATTATTCAGCATTTAATCATACTACTACTCCGACAGGTTGTTAAAGGAAAAATGTTAAAAAATTTTGCTCTCATATTAAAAGAGACATTTTTCAGAAATATTTGTATGTCCTTGCAATTATTTTTTGTGCGTATTTTATACACATTGGTGACACAAAAGGAAGGTGAGAAAAACAAAGTACAGGGTAAACCAAAGAGAAATGTATAAAAAAAAACATAATTAATGTTCATTTTTTCAATTAAATATTTTTAACGAATCACTTTACTCTTTTGGTGCTAGTACGTACGGGTCGGGGGCCCGGCTGGTCTTAGACACAAGTAGGGGGGCTCCAAGGAAAAAAGGTTGAGAACCACTGTTTTAAAGGATAGCTACAATGCTCTGCTTCAATGAGATGACACCTGGTTTAATGAGATTTTAACATAAAGCCAGCCAGCTAAGATAAAGCAACTTAAATGCTCAAGGCTGGTCAGCCATACCCATTCACTTCACAAAAATGAAATGGATCTGTACGCCTCATTCACAGTTATTTCCACTGGTACAAAATGGAGCAAACCAATCGTAGCAGGCTTTATGCGATGAGTCATACAGGAGGGTCCAAGAGCCACTATTTAAAAGTATCAGGATGGTTTCAAAATTGCTCATAACACATTGGTTCAACAGGTTTTCACTGCAAAAATGGACAGCAGTCATTCACTGGCGCTCCACCTCCACTCAACACCATTTTGGATGTCTTTTGTTGATACTAGCCTGGTTGTTGCTCTGCCTACATCACATGCGTTGTGTCTGTGATCCAGAGGAACCAGGATAATTCTTTGTATTGAAGAAGAAAAGATTTAGGATGGTTGGCCAGATTATATGCATGCAAGGACCAAAAGCTACCATTACATCCTTTTTTAAAAGAAAAAAAATACAAAGTGCCATATTATACAATTTTGACCCATATCAATCAAAAACCACAATGATAAAAAACTGTGTTAGATTGCGCAGTGCTCCAGTGAGCAGCCTGTTTAGCTCCATTGTAAAAAGAGAGGGTGCAGGTAAAGGGGCTTGCATGCAGTCCAGACCAGTCACATCATGAAAGAAAAGCAAAATATTCATGTTTTACAAAACTCTAGAATTTAGTTCCAAAATAAAGGCAGTTTTTGTAAAAGAAGAAATTGTGCAATACAATTGTAAAGATTCCTCTGTCACTGATAGCTTGAAATTCTAAATAAGAATATGTTGATAAAATAAAAAAACTAAATGTTGGCCGTGAAAATATGGTTTGAATAATTGTTTTTCAGTTTTAAATGACATTTTCATTGTTGGAACTTTCTCGTAGTAGATTGCTGTCATTGTTAAGATTGTGTACAGACTGAAAAAACTAAAGCTGAGCTTTAGAGGAGCTGATTATTCAAAACTAACTGTCCACCAGCCATAGCCACCGCTTTAATACTTTCTCATTTATCACGCTGCATGAAAAGATGAATCACGCTTCCCAAAAAGCCGAATAATTACAAGTAAATGTGTTCTCTGCTAGAGTCATGAGTTACTTTCTTTCTGCTCTACATCTCATCTCATCTTCCTTTTACCCTCAGCCCTTTTCATCTTTGTTCTTTGCTTTCTTGCAGTACTTATTTTTGTAATGTAGACGTAAAGAATTTCCCTGAAAAACACATATTTGATCCAATTTCAGACTCTGCCATTATACCATTATGTTTGAAAGAGTTTTTACATAGCACATAACTATAAAAGTTATCTGGTCCTTACTACAGTAGGTCTTGAATTTAGTTTTCTGTATGACGATGTTAACCTCAACATGATTGTGGAAGAACTTTAGCCCAGTAGTCTGATGTTTCCAGTCTTTACGATCGAGGTACAGACTTTACCTGGGCCTTTGCAACAACTAGGTTATTTTTTCTTTTATTTAGCTATTCTCCTGTGGATGCGCTCATGTTTTTGGGATCATTTCTGTATTCCCAGGCCTCAGTAATGATGGTTTAGAAGACTTTTGAGTTCATGGCGGACTCAGTAGCTCTAAGATACCCCGGATTTGTAGCCACAAAATAAGCTCAAAGCACCAACCTTCCACCGCCGGGCTTGACAGTTAGACAGTAAGAGTTGTTGTTTCAGTTATCCTGGTTTTGGATGGTGCCAAAAATTGACACTGTCCATTATGCCAGGTCAACTCTATTTTGGTTTCATCTGTCCAAAGGACTCTACAGATATATATGTCCAGTGGTTTCTTTAGATGCAGCTTTGCCAACCTTTCCCATGCTGCCAAGGTGTTTTTACAGAGAGGATGCTTTATCCCGGAAACTGTTTTCGACAAACCTCGCTTGTGCATTGGGTTTTTTTTTTTATTGTTTTACTGTGCAGTAACAAACATTAACATTCAACTTGCTGGAAGTCGCTCTCGAGTTTTCTCGGGTCTCGAGGATTGCATGTTTTGACCTTGATGTATAGACAACTCTGTAGACTGTTTTTCCATGTCAGACTAATCTTTTTCATTATATTCTGAAAGAGAAGAAATTGCCTTATAACTCATTACAGACTGATAGCAACAATTACATTTCCAAGGTCAGACTGCTGCCTTTCCTCCTGAAATCATATTAACACAACTGAATGCCAAAACATCCGTTTTTGCAGAGGTGCTCACACACATATGAACAATTAACGATTAACAGTACCTGCTGCTAATTAGTGGTTTTAGTTGCAGTTTGACATAATTGTACTTAAATGAAGACACCTTGTACTATGTCATTCATTGTTGTTCATCTGAAGTTGTTGTTAATTCATTTCATGCATTATTTCTGCAGATTTCGGTTGCATCTGCATATCTCATCAAAGCATTTTTTTTTAAAATCATCTGCTATAAAGAAGCAGAACATTTATTTCAGCAAGCAACTTTGTTAGAACAGCTGCCAGAAAGTGTGACCGTGTCTGTGTTGCTCTTATACTGATGTTTTCATGGTAGCTGGAAGAGGAGAAGTGAAGAATGATGGGAGGAAGCTGAGGGCTCGTGAAGAATTGTTTGGCACTGTGTCAGACAGCGAGGCATCCACGTTTCATGGCTTTGAAGATGCAGACCTGGAAGATGTTTTGTTTTCAGACAGGCTGTCAGCTGATAATAGAACACGATGGCAACAAAATTAATGTCCCAATTAAAAATGTTGATTTTGGCAACAAAGGAAGACATAAAAGATGGGCAAGGGACTGCAGTGGATCAACTTGAAAATAACTCGGATCATTTGAATTCTTGACTACAATTCTTTATGGAAAATTCTGACTCTCATAGATACAGTCCCTTTTTTTTGTTGCCGTCCTCACAGATTTTACTGCTTAATAGTTTAATAGCATTTTTTCATAAACAACAGCCAACAAAAATAAAAATCAAGATAACAATCTAAACATCATTACTAAACTCATTTTGCCATGAAGAGGTCAATAACACATACAGTATATGGTAAAAAGTGAAGAAGAAAAATATTTACATGGATTCTTGAGTCACTTCATTAACCTAAGTGGAAAGAGAAGTGAGATGTAAAAGAAACACAGGTGTCATCGATGAAATACTGGGAACAGGATGACCAGAAAAGCAAAGTTGTCATCGTCAACCAAACCTCAAACTTCAATCATTTCAAAGCAGTTGTAGATTTTTACTCCTCATTATTTTTGTAACCAAATTGCATTTAAGTTCTGCAGTTAATGAAATATAGTTGTCACGACCCCGGTTCAGCCAGGGACGGCAGGCCCTTTTAACTTTGAAAGTAGAGATGCCAGACGGCAGCAGCAGGTGGTGACGGTCGAGACACCATCCCATCAGCTTGAGCAGGAGGCGGCAGCAAAAGTAGACGGAGCCAATCCTTAAGATGCACTTAAACATCGGATTTGAATAGCGGGCACCAGCAGGCAGTCCTCAAAGGGTGTTGAAAGTACACACTCTTGATAAGGGAGCCAGGCGCCCCAGGGCCATAACAACAGTGACCAAGAAAACAATCATCTACTGCAAAAGTGAAGCACTGTAAAAATGGACAATATAGCATTCACTGGAACTGAAATGAAATTTTTGCTCGTCTTTATAAGTCATAAGTCCTTTCTGATACTTTAAAATTGCTGTGACTTCTGCAGGTAAAACACCGACTATTCATTTGTATTTCACACAAGTCCACTTCCAAAAAGTAAAAGGAAAAAAAAAACAAAAAAAATGAATGTCCGTTTAACCTTGTAAAGATCTCCATATATTTCTGTGTTTTATGATTTATGAGAGTTTTTCTAATAATGGAAGCATTTTATTTATATCTTGTAAAATAGACTGCGATTTCAGCGGAGCAGAGGACAAGGAAATCACTCATGTGACAGGAAGTAAATAAATGAACACCTAAACTATGTCCAGGCCTGATAGGATTTTGATTTGAAGCAAAAGCATTAATATATCATTTTTAGGAGCAGAGATGAGTTGTTTTAAGGGGGCGTTATAATTAATGGAGTGGTAGTTTAAAAATGCCAGGCAGCTTTAACATTTATGATATAAATTCTTTTAGTTTTCAGTATCTGATAGGGATTTTGATCAATGTTACTGCAGCTTTCCCAGTTCATATTTAAATTACTTTGTCCATAATTATGGCTTCCTCTTGGCTCACTTATACCCCACTGACACTAACAGAAAAATAGGTGTGTACACAATGCATCTGGCGTACTTAAAACATTTCTTATGCGCATATACACCGATCAGCCATATCATTGAAACAACCGAGTAGTATCATCTGTTTAGAATGAAATATACTGCTGGATAAACCTCCAGGCATTTGTTTGGATGCTACTTTGACATTTGCTTTAAAATGGCTTAAAATCAAGCAAGCCCCTTTGCAACAGCTGGTTTTTAAGGCAATGGTCTCCCCAACTGGACAAAAATGGCAGGATGCAGTGGAGTAAGACCGATTTGGTCCTGCAACGAACAGGACCCGAAGCATCTGGGGCCAAAGTCACCCTTAAGACACCCCTAAATGTCAGGGTTGCTTTGGTGGAAGAAGTGGTATCTCTACAATATTGTTTATCAAAATTTAAAGTTGTGTCGAGTCGGTTTATGTCAAACGTGTTTCTTCTTTTGCGACACATCAAAAGGAAGATTGCACACATACCTGCTTGTAGTCTGTTTTCCACACTTACTCACTCAATTTGTTGTTTAGGCGACTTTCAGTGCAAAAATGACTTACATTTGTCAACACAGAGAGTGCAGTTATTAGATAAAGCTCAGTGAAATGTGAAACATCTTAATTTTTACATGACGTCAGCTGAAGAATTGGAAAAATATTTTAACCAAGATGCTCTCAAAAACTCTTCTTTCCGCTCTGCCTTACCTCTGTACAATTGGGTATGGCAAGGTATGGCAGCCGCCACACCTTGGCTTCAAGGGAAAATGTAAATGTTTGTTTTTTAAATACATTTATGGAATTACTCTGTCTATTTGTATTGATTATTCTATTACTTAATACATATAAAATAACTACAAATGCAAATCAGAACAACATGATCGATTTCACAAGTTATTACACTGCAAAAACTCAAAATCTTAACAAGAATATTTGTCTTATTTCTAGTTAAAATGTCTATTTTTTAGTCAAAAAAATATCATTACATTTAAGACAAGACTCAAAAACTCAAAAAACAACAATTTTTACCTGTTTCAAGTAGATTTTCACTTAAAATAAGTAGAACATTTTTTTTGCTTGTAATGAGAAGATAAATCTTGTTCCACTGGCAGATTTTTCTACTTATTTCAATTGAAAATTTACTTGAAACAGGTGAAAATGGTCAAATAAGTTATTTTTCTAGCGATAACTCTTGTTTTAAGGGTAATGAGACTAAAAATGACTAAAAATGAGACATTTTAACTAGAAATAAGACAAATATTCCTGGTAAGATCTTGAGTTTTTGCAGTGTGAGCGAGACTGCATTTGAAAAAGTTCCAGTTTTCTTGACCACACAGATAAGCTACATAGCAGACTTCTGTGATGAGTATTTGCTGGACGTGTTGATTGATACTCTAGTTCTGTGACTCGTAACCTTGCCATACCTTAGCTTCGACTGAATTGACGCCACTGCCTCTGTATCTACATTATGTCGTCTCTGTCTCCCCCCCACAGGTCACCCTACATGCCTGCAGTTCACAGACAACATGATGCAGGCGGTGAGGACCTACCAATGGCAGTGCATCGAGTGCAAGTCGTGCAGCCTCTGTGGCACCTCGGAGAACGACGTAGGTTTCGCTGATGGGAGCTCCAGATGAGAACTCCTTATTTGGCTCCAGATGTTACAACTCTGAGGCACCAAAACGGACTTGTTTTCTACATTTTTTTCACCAAAGTCTAATGCAAATGTCCATCCTCAAGCGTGCCCTCTCCACCTTTGCCGTGTACTTGACCGTGTGCTTTCGTTGTAGGACCAGCTGCTGTTCTGTGATGATTGTGACAGGGGATATCACATGTACTGCCTGAAGCCCCCAATGACCAAGCCTCCTGAAGGTGAGACCCATTCTCATAGGTTTTATTTAACACACTGATGCTCCATGTGTCGTGTATGGTATGTTTTAAGCAAAGGCTGCAGCTACCTTATAAGGAAAAAGGTGACAGATTGAAGAATGAAATCTGTTTCTGTGTCTCTCTGTGTGCAGGAAGCTGGAGCTGTCACTTGTGTCTGGATCTGTTAAAAGACAAGGCGTCAGCCTTCGGCGAAGCATAAACCCCCATAAATCACTCACACACGTGGAATATGTGTTTGTACATATAGAATAAGTGTTTGACATAACATTCACAGTTAGAAAGACTGAGACTAAGACGGATTCTAGACCCACACACAAACACAGACAAGTCTTCAAACACATGCACGCACACATTCCAGTGCATTAGCAGGCTCAGGGCAGTTTCCTGTGTGAGGTGCAGCGACCCTCTACCTCTCATATAACCATGCAACACTCAGCAGATGCAAATGCCATCAGAGTGCAGTTTTGACCACAATTCAGCTAAGAGCAGGTCTGCTGTTCAGTCCTTTCTCTACCTCACCACCCAGAAGACGGCAAGAAGCCAACGCGTGACTCTTGGCGGCCAATACTGTGCAGCGCAGTGCGTGTGAAGTACATGTTTATTTTACAGCAAACATTTTAAAGTCTCTGGACATTATCCGTGCTGATTAAAATTTATTGGGATACGATGGGATGTGTATGTGGAAGGTATTTGCTAAAGCTGTGTCACTTCCTTCCTTTGCTGCTGTTGATCTCCAGCCGGGGAACCTGAGTGAGTTTGACTGATGTTTGTTTAAATCTCTCCTTCCAGCTCCGCTCCTCTCCCATGTTTAGACTTCACAGTGACGTCCCTGTTTCATATCTGGACAGACACTGTGCTGGTAGTTATCCCATTTTTCACAGGTTTTTGTCAAGCTTTGTGAAATTTATATCCGCTGCTCAGAGGAAATGGGGGACAAGGCAGCCTTGACTATCTTTCTTTTTGGAGCCAGGTGATATGTTTCACCTAGATCTGTTTTCTTTATCTTTAACAGTTGCTCCGGGTGACGCTTGGCAAGCGATTTTGAATTTCTATGCATTGAATGATACACTCATTTATGCATTGCAGATGATGGTTCAGTGTAGCTGTCAAGGAGATCCTTGTTTCTGTGAATTAGTAGACCGTTTTTGTTTCAATACCACCAACATTTTGAATGATAAATATGAAATAATATTATATGAACATGACCAGAAAATTTCACACAATATTCCGGTGTTCAAATGAAAAATTGAACACTCTGTCCAGAAAAATACACAATACGTTCACCAGTTCTTTTAATGGCGAATTGAAAATCCTCCTTTGCGATCAATTCCAGCAGTTTTAGTGGAGCATATCAGCTGAATTTGCTGCAAGTGTTATCACAAAAACAAACATTTAATTTAAATCAATTGGCTGCAGTGAAATGAGCAGCTGATAGAATAAAATTGTGAATATTTACAGCCTCAGTAATGAAAGTCATGTTACTGTAGGCAGCTTGCATTGGAGAAGATAACACATGCTGATTACATTGCAGTTTCTCTTGATTTTTGTTTTATTCAAATAAACTTAAAAAAAATCCAAACAATTTTTATGCCTAATCCTTAAATCAGTTGGTTCAGATTTTTCCAGGCTTTTAGAAATCTATGATTGCCAAACACAGTAATTTGACATTTCCTCTGCAGTGGATGAGACCAACCAGCAATGCCGGTGTTTCATAACTTCAATTCATCTGTTATATAAGAAAGAAAAACAAAAAGTTTTATAAAACAGTTTTATAGCTTCTCTACAGTTTACAGTCTGTTTCCCAGCAGAGGGCCCCAGCCCCCGGATTGGGAGGCACTGCTCTGACAAATCCATCCCAACATGATTATTATCGATCACTGAAGCTATATATATCCAGAGGAAATTATATTTACCGGTGAATCACTTCAGAATACTGTTACAGCTATTGTGTATTTATTCATGCTAGAATATACAGGATTCCACAGTATGATTTTCTTGTTTCATGCAAAACTGAGGACTTTAATGTTTAACCCATGCATTTATGGGTTTTTTGTTCAGAGCAAATCCCACAAATTGATTCTGATTGCAAAAAGTGAGGGAAAAGTCACAAATAAGCTCCAAAAAGAAAGTAAACAACCTCAAAGGCCTCCCATGATACATTCCATGAGAAGATATTACATTTTGCATAGCTGTTTTGTTATTGTGAGTTTGTACTTGATATTGTTTTTCCACAGACAATCATAAGTTCGAATAGATTTATGTTAAAAACATAAAAATAATTTCTTGTGCTTTTCTATGGAAGATATAATGACTTTTGTGTCCCTTCAAAGATTGATGTCATGTTAATATGATGCCATCGCCGCATTGAGTATAAATATGTGTAGTATTTTGATAAATGGTAATTTTTGTGTTTAAATAAAGACTTCTCCACAATTCTTGTTTCCCTGTGTGTAATCTATTCCCTTTTCTTTTCCTTTTTTTTTCATTGGCTGTTCTCATGTAGCCTATTATTCCATTACGAAGGAAACGCTGGTGCTGTAACACAAAAAGGTAGTGAACTTTTCCGTTCCCAGACACATGACCTCCTCCTCTGTTAATGTGGCAACATCTCTGTGGATGGATGGCCTTTCCAGAGGCTTCAAAAGAAATATTTATTTTCTAGTATTGTCAAATGTACAACTGAAATTATTCCATGTTTCTGTCATCACTTCTACGGAAGTAAAGGTAAAGAAGCAATGTCACTTCTGACCACACAGAGTCAGCATTATCCCTGTAGTGAACTATCCGTCCTATTTATAGTGGAGTGATGGATGGAAAGCATATTTAGTTTAGAGTCACAAGCAATTCGATAAATTCAAGAATTAAAACATGTTGTATCTGAAAGCTGTACATTACATTACATTAGGGTTTAGCTGCACCAGACTTAACCCATAAAAGCATTCAGATTCACAATTCTGACTAAAGTTGCAGTCTGGCAGTGTAAACTTACACCCATTTTATAAGTTAAATGTAAGAATGATTTGTGCACTGTACATAGAGTCAACAAATTATTACTTTTTGGATGTGTAAAGTTGAATTTGCAAAGTATGAGATTTTGCTGTCTTCTTAAGAGTAGCATATTTTATAAGACCTTCAAAATAAGTGTTAAAAAACCCAAAAGACATTAAAAGTGAGGGTTTCATGATGGTTTATTAAGACACATGTGCACACGAATGTGACAAGAACAAAGACATGTGGATACAGTAATCTGGAACTGCCTGTTCATTCCCACCCTCCAGGTGATGACTGTGCTGACCTGTGGTGAGAAAGTGTATCACCATTGAAGGAGTTGCTTTCTCTCAGATTTCTTGGCTGTGTTTGTCTCAGCAGCTTGTTGTCATTCCAGTGATGATGCTCAGGAAGGTGCTTGTAGCAAAGCTCTTGTTGAGTAACAGCTGCTCCAGCAAGTCTTTGCCTTTCTCTCTTGATGTCACTGAACACATGGCCCTTTTCCACAGACGCAGCAGCGAGCCACCTGCAGGTAAATGTGAAAATTGTCACGCGGGAACCCTTATAAATCAGTTTTCAGAAAATATGGTACTTTTTTTTGTTTAGGGATTTGTGTGTCCTACCAAGAAACCTGTCGATGTTTCTCATCCAAGTGAAGATGGACAGTGAGTGGTTCTCCTCCTGACTCAGATCAGCAATGTTTGGTGCCTTATCACCTTCCTGAAGGACGGAGCATATAAATAAATGTATGTAAGTAACAAAAATGATTCGAGATAAAAGCTGATGAATATGTATGTACCTTTAAAATTCGACTCGGCAGAGGTGTCATAAACATGGCAGATTTCTCCAAGCTGGCCTGGAAATGAGCTGCAGATACATACTCTGCTGAGTTCAACCAGTTGTTGGCAAATGATACCTCCTCAGAGGAATAATGGCTCTGCCTAAAGGAGAGGACAAGAGGGAGGCGGGAACAGATATGATAGAAATTGGTCTGTCTTTTTTGAAAATCTTTTTTCTTTTTAACCACTTTATGTAGTAATGTTATTTCTGGCTCCATAAGGGCATATGGATCTGTCGTGCTGCTAAAAGAGCCCTAATGAGTGGGGGTGGGCCAGTATGTCTTGTAATATCTCTTTGTCCCAGTAGAGGTAGACTTATTTGTGTTCTAACAGTGTTCCTGAAATAGGGGGTACCCCTCGGGGTACATACAAATACTCCAAGAGGTACTTCAGACTGAAAAGAAATAGTGAAAAAAAAAAGATTTGTTCAAATTTCATCAAAACTATTATAGGATAAATATATATATATATATATATATATATATATATATATATATATATACATATATATTTTAAATATCTTTTTATTGTTTTATAGTAGGAGCCCCGACAAGCGTTGACAAAACAAAGCAAGAGAAAAGAAAAAAAAACAAAAAAAACAAAAAAAACAAAGAAAAAAAAAATCCAAACATAGACAAAAAATAAATGCAGACAATGGTTAATAAATACAGTGAATACATGAGATAGCAGCTAAAATAATGATAAAATATTTTAATAAAATAGAAATGTATATTTATAAATGTATATTTATAAAATAAATGTTATGTTCAGTATTTAATATCAATCTCCTAAAAGTAATCCCCAAATTCTTCCCCGTTCTGGGATGATTTGATCCACCCAACAAAGTCTACCTCTAGTGGGACAAAGAGGTATTACAAGACATATTATATCACCTCTCAATCACCTGCCTCAGCCAAAACTAACAATAGAGTCGTGGTTGAAAAGTAGCAGCAATGATGCTAAAAATACAGTAGAACAAGTTTCAAAGATTTTGAAATTGCAGCTGGCAAAATACAGCAAGTATTTGGAAGAACACATTTCCGTGGGATGTATGTCCACGAGCTGTAGCCCATTGAAGGCTTTGTGTTATTTTTGGGGGGAGATATTAGCGAATAGCTATATGAAACCAGCAGATCTCCAGCGGCATCTTACTACAAAACATGGATGTCATGTTGATAAACTACCCGAGACCTTTAAGAGGAAACCGTCAGAATTCAGGTCATCACAAGAGACAGTGAAATGCTTCCACGACATCAGCCGAGGCCCTGGAGGCCTCTTATGCTGTATCTTTGCATGTAGCTGAAGCCAACAAACCATTTACTATCGCTGAAGATCTGTCCCCTCCAGCTGCTGTTTTAACAGCAAACCTTTTCATAAATGTATCTTATTTTTGCACTTTTTATGAGAAAGCTTTGCTATACGAATTAGGTTGATGATTTAATTTGTGTGAATACATTTATATGTATGATTAAGTTAATCATTTTATCTTAATTTCTTTGAGCAAATTTTTACAAAGATCTTAAGAGAGGGCACTACAAGTTAATGATTTTTTTATTTAAACTTTTTTAATTATTTTTATTTGGACAAGTCTATGACTGAAAAACGTTTGAGGAACGCTGCTCTGACACGACTTTAGTGTGATACGGTGCCCTCATGTGGCCATAAATGATATTCCTGCATGGAGTGGACTAAATATATTAAAGTTACTATGAACTTGTATTTAGCATTAATATTCCTTGCAATATATTTTGCAAGGTGTACAACAGCAGAAAGTATTTTTGTTGATATTCTTAATAATACTTAAAGGCTGCCGAAAGAGCAAAGCTCTACTGTAGCGGACTGTGCTTGGTCAGGCCTTTGATAAGACCAGTCAGAGAAGGCTGGTCTTTATTGGGAGGTGGTATTATTTCTTGCCCATACTCATGTATTTATTTCTTACAGTAAAAATGAGACCAAACAAATAGCAATCCAGAAAGCATTTACGAGATTGTTAAGAAAAAGAATGAAGCAAGGTAATTACTATGTTCCCAAGGCCTATGCTCCTCAGGTTCGCATGACGGAAAATAATTAATAAGCCCCAAAATCTACATTTGTTTTAGATAGATAGATAGATAGATAGATAGATAGATAGATAGATAGATAGATAGATAGATAGATAGATAGATAGATAGATAGATAGATAAATAGATAGATAGATAGATAGATAGATAGGAAAATAGATGGAAAAATACAACTGTGGTCATATTTTTCAAGAATTTTGGTTTCCATTATTTGCAAAACTGGATAATTTTTCCAAAGGGGACCAATGAGTATCTCTATTTTCGAACTTGTGCCTTATATGTATGTATGTGTATGTATATATAGTTTGATATCGCTGTTGCTGCCATTATATATTTTTTTAATTTATTTTTTTATTTTTTTTAATATTTATTTAATTTTGTTCTCCCTTAATGTATGTTTTTTTTTTTTTTTTTTTTTTTTTGTTTTTTGTTGTTTTGTTGTTTTTTTCCCCTAGCGTAATTATGGAGAGGGTAGGAATGTGAGTAGAATAGAAAAATCGTGAATGTGATAATGTGAATTGTGAAAATTATTGTGAAATAAAAAGATATATATAAAAAAAAAAGATAGATAGTAAGTAAGTAAGTGCTGTACCTGGCATTGCAGGCTGCAGAAGCATATGTTGAAGCCATTTGAGCCTGCCAGTACATACCAAGGAGTGAATCCTTCTTCTCATTTTCAGGCAGAGTAGATTCAGCATAAGTCTTGACAGCCTTAAACGACACACCCAGACACCATTAAAGACATCTTTCAGCAATTTAGCCTTGCAGTTCTACATGAAACATGGGTCAGCATATGCAGGTTCTATAGTATATCACAAGTTTCTCGGATGATCATACTGTGTGTTTGTTGCACTTTTGTATGCACCCTTTCAGACCACAATAAACATTTTATCAGTTACAGTGTTTTCCTGATACCTGAAAAAAGACATCCCACTTTGACATGGCATCAGGGTACCGAGTTAAACAGTCAGAGTAGGTTGTGCAAAAGTCCTCTACACCTTCGGGCACCTGCAGCTGGACCTGAAAATGTAATAATTTAAATTTTGATAGTGAATATCAATTAAATATTGACTTTTTTATGTTTGAGTGATGACATAAAGGCACCACAAGTACCTGAATATCTGGTCCAAAGAAGCCCTGTTGTGCAGCAGACAAGAAGGGAAATGTAGAAGTGAAGTAGTTCACACCTGGACAAAAGGAAAGAGCTGCTTGGTCATCCCTGTGTGCGTTTGTGTGCATTTATATGCAGAGGTGTCAAAAGTATTCACATTCATTACTCAGGTAGAAGTATAGATACTAGAGTTTAAAAATACTCCTGTACAAGTTGAAGTATCAACTCAAGTTTTTTACTCAAGTAAAAGTATAAAAGTACTGGTTTCAAAACTATTTAAAGTATAAAAGTAAAAGTAATGTAAGGGGGAAAAAAAGCCATGAAGGACAAAAGCCATTGAAAATGAATGCATCTTAGTATAATGCAAATATATTAAAGAACCATATATGTGTACTATTGAGCATTAACATGTGTTTCAGAGAGCAGGAGATATGATGACTAGTTGCCTATAAGTATTGTAATGGTGCAAAAAGTCAAACTTCAGAGGCATGTTATCATTTATCCTAACCTTTATTGGAATGTACATCCAAGTTGAGTTGCAGGAATCTGAGGGAACGGATGTAAGAACAAAACTGGACAAGAACATCTAAAACAACCCCAACCAAATTCACTCTATCCGGATGGAGCAATTTAACTGGATAGTTTTTTTTTAAAGGCCGAAATTAAATAGAGTAACGAGGCTGGTTTTAAAATGTAAGGAGTAAAAAGTACAGATAATTGCGTGAAAATGTAAGGAGTAAAAGTAAAAAGTCGTCTGAAAAATAATTACTCCAGTGAAGTATAGATAACCAAAATTTCTACTTAAGTAAGGTTATTAAGTATTTGTACTTTGTTACTTGACACCTCTGTTTATATGTTATTGTATCGTACTTACAGCCCCACCAGCTCTGAGTGGAAATGCACATAGGATCCCCTGTTTGCAGGCCGCAGGTTGTTGTTCCAGTTGGGTCAACAAGACGTCCTACAGAAACAACAAATTATCAGCTCATGTCGAGATCCTTTGGTGCCTCACAGCATTAACATGTTATCTTTGTTCAGGTCTGCAAAGAATCAACATGTTTGAGTGGATCTAGTATTATAAATTAAACTTAGCTATCTGTATGAGGTGTGAACCTTTTAAGGAGGTCTTACCTGAAGTTAACATCCATCCAAGCTGGAGCGGCAGCCCCCAGAGTGGACCGTCAGTGGGGCCTGTCCCCATTGATCCCAGGTATGGATCTGTAACAGCTATCAGCAGGCGGTAAAAACTTTGGCGGTTGAGGAAATTCCAGGGATCAGGAGACACAATCCCATTTTGCGATGGCAATTCACTCACTTCACTGGCTGTTTGTGCCCAAAGGATGGGCATGCCGTTTTCTAGGATAACAGCCGATCTGCTTAGAGACACCACACAGGCCAGGAGGAGGCCGAGGACCGCCGGACGCAACATGACCCAGGTCTTGGGACTGCGGGGAGCGGAAGAGTCAAGAATGAGCACTCTGGCCTGAAACTTGTTTGAGACGCAAAGGTTGTGTCCTCTCTCTTCCCTCACCAAAATGCAACAATCAAACACACGAATGAGCATGGGACGTTTTAGCCCATGTGACATGTGGTTTGATAGCCTCCCCCATAGACAGAAAGATAAGAGAATCTATGTACACAGAGCTCAATATGGTCCAAATACCCAGAAACCTCTGTGACCAAAGTACAATTGTCCCTTCATTTTAACATATATTAGCTCTTGGGCCTTTTTTTAACACACTTCCAATAAAAAAAAAAAGTCTAAAAAAAGGTGAACCCACAGAGTTAAAAAAATGAAAATGTGCAGATTTTTAGGCGGATTTGTAGATATAGATGTTACAAAGTCAGACATTGACTTAAAACCTAAAAAATTAATGGATATTTCATTCAAGTTGAAACATCATATCATATCTGCCAGTCAAAGCAATATATTGGTTCGAAGGAGGTGAGCCGATTCTTTTTTGAGAACCTGAAGTGAACTTTGATCCATTAAGTTATTTACACGTAGAAACTATATGGACAAAAGTATTGGAAAAGTTTACAGGACCATCGTGTGGAGTCTGTGACTCAAATCGTTTGGTTAACCCGTATGAACTTTGATGTGCTAACACAGTTCCATGCTTAGATTACACATTAGAAGATCTTCAGCAACAACATAACAACATTTCAGGCTGTCAGCAGTGGCACCTAAGGATAATGTCTGGTTCATCGTTGTATCCGCTGTTTTATGCTCCATCTACACTATAAGGACATGTTTTCAAAATGTTTTAAATCTCAGAGACTGATAATTTAGTGTTGCTTTGTTAAATACATGCAGTCCCTGAGAGGACACCTCAACATGTAAAGAATAAAATTCCAGTTTCCTCCAGTTTCCTCATACCCAGCAGATATGCTCCAGATCTGTATTTTCTTTGGTCTTTTAGTGGCCACGCCTGTCTCTTTCAACACGGACCTTAACCCATATCAAAGCTACCTTGAGTCATTTGGACCTCATCTGGCTCATACAACAAAAGCCATGAATCATGTTGGCCCAGCTCATGACCTTTGGGCCACATCTGGCCAACATAACACCTTCCAGTGCCATTATTGAGTGCCAGATTTAGCCTTTATTTGGCTCAAATGTCACAAGCAAAAGTTTTTATAGGAAAATTGCAGTCTTTGGAGTATTCAATTCAGTTCAATTCAAAATACTTTATTAATCCCGAAAGGAAATTGATTTTCCAGTACAACTGGTTGTAATTATTTTCCTGTAATAGACAGGCAACCTGTTTGTGGTTACCAACATAAATATAAAGTTTACTGTGTAAGCTTTTTTCTTTTGAACTTCATCAAGTGTTTGAACAGTGTGCAACTGGTGAAGTGTATATAAACTGTACTAACAAATGGATTGCGTGCAAGAATGTTAGACAAATACTTGGCTTCTGTAACCAATCTGGCCACTTTAGGCCCTTTAACTAATAATAATCCTAGATTTAACACTTAAAGAACCATTTTCCAGCTCTGTGTTTCACTGCATAGTGAAGCCATCTCTTTTATTTCTGATTGTTATTCTTTTGTTATCCTAAGTCAAGCCACTGACGTCATCAATTAACCAAATCAGTAGTGAAATGTTCTTCCAGCTCTGCTTGTTTTGTCTATTTCTTTTATTTATTTGGTTTGTTGATGTATCCTTTTACCCTTCCTATCTTCATAACTTCTATTGTTTCTTTTTTTTATATCAATAGCTGAGCATATCTTCTGTTTTTGTTCTTTGTTTCTTCTTTAATAAAGTTATATTAAAAAAAATTCTTCCAGTTCTCTCTTGGACCTTTTTCTACCTTCTTTCTTTTCCCCTTTTTTGTGGCTGGTGTTTGAGATTTAGATGTTATGTCTATTTATTTCATTTAAATATAGGATTTACAGCTTTGCAGAACTTTGCATTTAGTTTTTCATCAACAAGGCCCGGGACCCCCCTCTTCCCCGTCTACCACAGACTGTCCCCCCACCCCACTCTACATTACATTAACGTAAAGACTCCACTCCTGACCTTATGCGTCACATTAACGCACACCCCAGGTCACCTCATGTACATTTTCTTTCCTACAGACTCATTGCTCAGGCACTTTAGAACCAACTTGTTGTACATTTTTTCATTTAATATTATTTTCTCTTTTGTATTGCACCAATCACCACAACAAATTCCTTGTGTGTGTTAAACTACTTGGCAATAAACTTCTTTCTGATTCTGATTCTGATTCTGATTCTGATTATTTAAAGTAGTTTGTGCATTTTTCTGACAATTGTGTGACTCATGCATTCATTTTAAGATGAAAACTGTATGAAAACGTCCTGTATTTCAAGGAGCCTAGACATGTGGACGACTCTTCATGTCGTGTTTGTAATTGTTTTGTTTTTTTATTTATTTAAATCTTGAAATACAATGAAAAATAAAGAACAAAGGCAACATACAGATACCGAGATTCCTGCACCAAATTGAAAAGAAATAAACAAAAGAATATATATATATAAAGGACAGTTGAATGTAAATTAAAAAGATAAATAAAAATAAAAACATGTGCGAGAGTAGGTTTCATGTAAACAAATTCAGCGATTTACAGATGCCGATGGTCTTTTGTGCCTTTGTATTTTTTGATGAGTAGATCGTCCTCATATAACCCTATGTTCAAGTTCTTTTTTAAGTACCAGGAGTTCAGGCTTTCTGTGGATGAATTTGCACTTATGTATGTGAAACTTTGCTAAAAATAAAGACAGATTTATAAAAAAAGAAAGCGTCCCTATCTTTGTGATTAAAATTATGAAAACCAAAAATAACATTCTTAAAATAAAGATGAAAATCAGAAAAGACACAATAAACAATATACTTGTGGAAGTCCCTCCATAATTTATAAGTGAGTTCACATGACCAGAATAAGTGAGAATATGTTTCAGGATGCCCTTTGCAAAAAGAACAATTAACATCTATATCCAGTACTGGAGTTGAGGGGGGATGAGGGGGGATGGCATCCCCCCTGAAATACAAACGGTCCAAATCATCCCCCCTGTAAAACTGCCATCCCCCCTTTCCATCCCTTATGTCATTTCATCAATGAATGTGGTTTTACTGCTATTTCAAAATTTAGAGTCATCACCAGAAAAATAACACCAGAAAAATAACTTATTTGACAATTTTCACCTGTTTCAAGTAAATTTCCACTTGAAATAAGTAGAAAAATCTGCCAGTGGGACAAGATTTATCTTCTTATTACAAGCAAAAAAATCTTGTTCCACTGGCAGATTTTTCTACTTATTTTAAGTGAAAATCTACTTGAAACAGGTGAAAGTGTTGTTTTTTCCAGTGATGAGTCTTGTTTTAAGTGTAATGAGATTTCTTTTAATAAAATGAGACATTTTAACTAGAAATAAGACAAATATTCTTGTTAAGATTTTGAGTTTTTGCAGTGATCCATTTTACTTATCCTGTGAAGGACAGAGGCATATTGATAAGTTCAGAAAACTGTTTTTTATTGTTGTGTTTTGATGTATTTGATGTAAGCCCAGTGGATATTTAAAGCTTACAGAAGGCTGCATTTAACTGCTGCTATGTCATTCCTGCAGTATTTCTGCAGGTGTTTTGGTCAGTGCTATTATTTTTAATATATTATATTATTTGTAATCAGCACAAATTATCTGTCCCTATATGATAAAATCCACCATGCCCCCTGATTTTTTTTTAAAACTCGAGTACTATATCATTCTTAGTGTTTGTATTTGTTGGTCCAGCTCCTCCAGCTGACAGACACGTCATAGCCCCGCCCACCAGACATCACGTGACAGGGGAGTTTCTGTGAATCAGGAAACACAGCGAAGCTGCGACTCTCAAAAAAAGGTAAAGTCAAAACTTTTCCACGACTGAGCCGAAAAACTATTTAGCAGGAATGACGTTGCTGCTCACATTTTAGGATGAGAAATGCGACGTGACGAAGTTTGTTTAAATCTTGCAACAAACACAAACTAAGCTGCTGTCCGGGCAACAGAGGGAAATCTCTCCCAACTTGATTTGCAATTAATGACTTCTGTAACATCAGCATGTTCGCGTTATCTGCGTAAAGTGTCCATGCAAGAAGGAAAGTTTCCACCTCGAACATAACCAGTAGCTCATAAATCATAAGTAAGTAATCATCCATCTTTTTGGTCGTTAAAGCGCCTCTGATTTCCGCATTTTTCTTGTTGGAAAAATTATTAAAAACAAGACATAAAAGTAAAAGGAGACAGTTAACATGTGCAAACTGGGGTTCTGCATTCTGTAAAAGCAAGCCATATTCTTAATGAAAGTGTGAGTTTCTTAGCAGAGGATTATTTGCATACTGAAAGACAGTTTGAGTGTTTTGAAGTCACAGGAAGTGTGCATGACTGGCCTGAGGCAGCACCTCCTGACCCAGCCCTGCTGCAGTCCATGAACAGCTTAAGTTGTATTTTAAACTGATCCACCTCAAATATGTGTGCTATATCAGACCTTCTCTGCAGCCTTCCACTGACGCTGCAATCCTTGATTGCTGTTGTGAAAATCTGACACACACTATTACTTGTAGTCCACAGAGCTTTTCAGACATGTATGGGTCAATGACGAATAAGGATTTTCAACAGGTCAATTTTAAAATAATAAAAAAAAAGAATATCTATTGCAGTAGTTCAAACATTAAGAATGTTGTGTACACATAAATTCATATAACATTTTTAAATTAAGTGATTTCAGAGTTTTTTGTCAAGATGAATTGGCACTAGCCATAAAAAAGGTCATGTGGTGCAACCATGATTCATATTAAAATAAATGAATTTCCTTAACATCTTGACAATTTTTTTTCAAGTTTTCAGTATTATACAAAAATTGATGGAGATATAAATACAAATGTGTTGCAATCTTACACACTACAAGACATTTTGGAAATCATGCCAGATAGGGCAGAAGATTGATTTAAAAACATTTAGAGTGATTTCAAAAGAAGTTTTCAAAACAAGTCATGGTTGGACGGTCGCACCACATGACATTTTGATGCTTAATACAACAACAAAATCCCAAATAACTAGTATTTTTTGTAAAATTCAAGTAAGTCCATATGTGGGACAGTTAGTTCATATATCTGGTATTTTTTGTATCCATTTAAACCTTTTTTGAATTGAAAAAAAAAATCTGTTTTTCAGAAAATATAGGCGTCATGTCATTGACCCGTATACATACTTTTGTATAACTTTCATTCACCCAACACACATTTTAAGATTTTTAACTCTTGCTGGAGAATCTGCATCCCTTTTTAGGACAGACACTTTCTAGAAAGCACGTTGATGCATAGTTTTCTTAGTCTGGCAAGGAAGAATTGATGGAAAAGAAGAGCTATGTGTGATGGTATGCAGAGGTGTCAAAAGTATTCACATTCATTACTCAGGTAGAAGTATAGATACTAGAGTTTAAAAATACTCCTGTAGAAGTTGAAGTATCAACTCAAGTTTTTTACTCAAGTAAAAGTATAAAAGTACTGGTTTCAAAACTACTTAAAGTATAAAAGTAAAAGTAATGTAAGGGAGAAAAAAGCCATTAAGGACAAAGGCCATTGAAAATGAATGCATCTTAGTATAATGCAAATATATTAAAGAACCATATATGTGTACTATTGAGCATTAACATGTGTTTCAGAGAGCAGCAGATATGATGACTAGTTGCCTATAAGTATTGTAATGGTGCAAAAAGTCAAACTTCAGAAGCATGTTATCATTTATCCTAACATTTATTGGAATGTACATCCAAGTTTAGTTGCAGGAATCTGAGGGAACGGATGTAAGAACAAAACTGGACAAGAACATCTGAGCCACAACCAAATTCACTCTATCCGGATGGAGCAATTTAACTGGATAGTTTTTTTTTAAAGGCCGAAATGAAATAGAGTAACAAGGCTGTTTTTAAAATGTAAGGAGTAAAAAGTACAGATAATTGCGTGAAAATGTAAGGAGTAAAAGTAAAAAGTCATCTGGAAAATAATTACTCCAGTGAAGTATAGATAACCAAAATTTCTATAAATAAGACAAATATTCTTGTTAAGAATATAAAGTGAAGATGAAAGGATCAGCCCCAGCATTAAAGTCACCTGGCTAATATCGGGCAGGTTTCCATGGTTGACGCTAAAGCAGTCCTCTGTGAAGCTCAGGGTGTCAGCATCTATATGCCTTTCTCATATTAGTTGAGTATTTTCTTGTGTAGTTGTTGGTCTCTGGTGCGTCTTTGGTGGGAGGTGGAAAACAAGATTTTGCCACTAAATGATTCATTAAAAAGATTAAGCCAAAATGGGGAAAAAAAAGAACCAATTACACCCGTAATACAATAACATGTTTGTTAAGCTTTTGTAGTTAGTTGAAGCATTCTTCTTTACAACATTGCTTCAGTTCATTGAGGTTTCTGGTGATCTGCTAATGCAGTTTTCCCATGGTCCCATGGTAGCATCTCAGGTGACTATTATTTTTCAGTTCTGGAAAGATTAGCAGCTGTTTGAATGTCTTCCGCTTGTTAATATTCTTTCTTAGTGTAGAACATTGAACTCCTAATTTTTTATTAATAGTTCTAAGACCCTTTCTAGATTAATGTGCAGCCACAGCTACTTCTCTTAGACCATTGCTTTCTCTCTTTGCAATGTGTTAAAGAACACCTAAGTCAGGGGTGTCGGGATCCAGTCCTCGAGGGCTGCAATCCTGCATGTTTCAGATGTTTCCCTGCTTCAGCACACCGTGATAAAAGTAGCTGTGACACCAACAGAGCTGTCCAGACCTTGATGACAAGCTGGTGACCACCATTAATTAGAATCAGGTGTGTTGATGCAAGGAGACATCTAAAACACGCAGGACACCGGCCCTCGAGGACTGGAGTTCCACACCCCTGACCTAAGTGCTCCAGATCAGCAAACTGCTGGAAACATCTGCTTTTATAGAGGTCTGGAGACACTCTGACAATCAGTTCATCAAGTTCATAAATATTACACAAGCAGTAATTGTGTGCTTTTATGATTTTTATTATATTTTTACACACTGAAAAACATTGGATTTAAAGAGGGGGTACAAACTTGTATACATGGTTGTATCTCATATGCAGAGGTGGGTAGTAATGAGTTACATTTACTCCGTTACATTTACTTGAGTACGTTTTGGGAAATATTGTACTTTTAGGAGTAGTTTTGAATCACTATACTTTTTACTTTTACTTGAGTAGATTTGTGAAGAAGAAACTGTTACTCTTACTCCGCTACATTAGGCTACGTTGAGCTGTTACTTTTCTTTTATCCTTGTATGCGTCAATCTCATGACATCACTGGGTGATTCTTTGGGAAAAATGTTTGTTTTTGCATGTTTTGTCACATTTACAAAGACTCAAACACACACAGAGTTTCTATGAGTTCATGGGCTTGTTCTAGTTCTACCTGGTTAAAAAAGAAAAGTACAAAGGCTTGAAATTTTGTGCTACTTGTGCTTAATTTATTTTTTTATTCTGTTATTATTTAATTATTTATTAAAGTACTTGAATTTACTTTAAGCTTATTTTAATGTAAGCTATTTTTTATTTTTTGTTAATTTTAATTTATTTTATTATTTTATTGATTTAATTTGCCTGAAGATGATTATTTTGTACTTTTGTCTGTTTTAATGGTTGTGTTAAAAAAATAAATCAGACGTTACTCAACAGTTACTTGAGTAGTTTTTTCACCAAGTACTTTTTTACTTTTACTCGACTAATTATTTGGATGACTACTTTTTACTTCTACTTGAGTCATATTATTCTGAAGTAACAGTACTTTTACTTGAGTACAATTTTTGGCTACTCTACCCACCTCTGCTCGTATGTATGTTAAAGCAGCCATAAATGGAAGCAAACGGACGACATATGAACAATACACCCATACAGATGGTCTGAGCGTGAGAGGCCAAAAAGTATTTTCACATGCCAGTCATGAGAGCAGTGAGCTAACCACAGTAACTCTGGTAATTAGATCTCGGCGTCACTCACTCATGAATTGTGTGGTTGTGTCCTCACAGTTTTCACCATGGCCTACCAGGCTGGGATTCAAGAGGACCCCAGCGTTTTGGTTCAGAACATCAGTTCTAATATCCAAAGCATCACACTGCTGAGTAATACTACTATTAAAATGACAACCTCTCTTGTTTATCACGGTACATCATTTTAATTATCCTCAGCAAACAATGTTTGTAACACACTTCTTTCTTCAGCCTCTGAACTGCAAAGGACAGTGTCTTCCCTGGGAACAGAGCAGGATACCAGCCAGCTGAGACAAACACTGTGAGTTATGAGGGCTTGACCTATTGTTAATCAGTATGTTAGTGTAAATACAGTCAAAGAAACTATAAATCAGCACCAGATTAACAACAGACAACCACTGATGTTCAGATGAAGTTAACCTAGGGCTGGGCGATATGGACCAAAAGTCATATCTTGATATTTTCTAGCTGAATGGCGATACTCAATATATATCGATATTTTTTCTGTGACATAATTGGGGTTTTCCCCAAAGCATTATAGCATAGCATCTCTGTTAGCTTCATTTTTTTCTGAGGCAAACCCTTAAAAAAACAGTCAGTTTTAATACAAAGCCTCGTGCCAAATGTCACACAGGTACCTTTATTAACAGAGGTCTGCACAATATCAAAATGTATAAAACAAATTAAATAAAAATAAACTGCCTGCATATATAGAATAAAAATGCTTCTTGAATAAAATAAAACAAATATCCCTTTCCTGCATAAAAATTACATTAAAATACACTGTGCAATTAATACAATGTAGACAGTAACAGGCAGACTTTTCCACTGAGGTTGACAGTTGTGCAAATAAAAAAACATTTGTGCAAATCTCAAATAAAACATTCAAGTCAATTTGTCACAAAATAAGCTATATCAAAATCATTAATTTTTTTTTTTTTTTTTTAAATCGATATAAACGATATTGTCTCGTACCATATCGCGTTTGAAAATATATCGATATATATTAAAATCTCGATATATCGCCCAGCCCTAAGTTAACCTAAATACAAACTCGCCACAGAAAGATTTCCAGATCCAGTCAACTCACACCTCACCTTTTAAAAATGTTTTTATTAGCTCATAATATTTCTGCTGTGACTACTTAGGGATTTCAGCCCTTGTGGAGGTAATTATTTAAAAGTAGAGCTGTAATTATTTTGTATTTGGTCACCAGCCAACAGAAAGTACAGCGAGGCAACCAACTGGCCAAAGAAACTGATCGACTCATCAAAGCCTTTAGTACCCTTCCCATTGGGCCCGATCAGGTAATAACTTCTACCACTTCTTCTGTAAGCTACAACTTTGTTGAAGAGGGCTACCATAGCATATTCAAGATCTGGATTAGCTGGTAATATTTTCTTTTTGTGTGTGTTTCTTAGCGGCAGAGGAAACTACAGAAAGACCGCCTGCTGAACGACTTCTCTGCCGCGTTAAACAGCTTCCAGAAGACGCAGCGGCAGGCAGCCGACAAGGAGAGGGAGTTTGTAGCCAGAGTTCGAGCCAGCTCCAGAGTGTCGGTGAGTGAATGCCCTTTTCAACTGACAGAAATGTGTGAGAGGTTGTATTATGCACAAATTCAGACTTTGATTTGCTCATCTTTTACAACCTATTCCTGTGGGGTGTAAAGCTGTTATATTCCTCCAGTCTGCATTGACAAGAACACATGTCCAATCACGAGTTTTTGACCTGTTGTTGCTTTGATAAGATATTTTCTTTTGTGTGACCATTTGAAAACAAAGGCTAAGGCAGCAAAACCAAATCACTTTGCTGCAGAGGTGTCAAAAGTATTCACATTCATTACTCAGGTAGAAGTATAGATACTAGAGTTTAAAAATACTCCTGTAGAAGTTGAAGTATCAACTCAAGTTTTTTTCTCAAGTAAAAGTATGAAAAGTACTGGTTTCAAAACTACTTAAAGTGTAAAAGTAAAAGTAATGTAAGGGGGAAAAAAGCCATTAAGGACAAAAGCCATTGAAAATGAATGCATCTTAGTATAATGCAAATATATTAAAGAACCATATATGTGTACTATTGAGCATTAACATGTGTTTCAGAGAGCAGGAGATATGATGACTAGTTGCCTATAAGTATTGTAATGGTGCAAAAAGTCAAACTTCAGAGGCATGTTATCATTTATCCTAACCTTTATTGGAATGTACATCCAAGTTTAGTTGCAGGAATCTGAGGGAACGGATGTAAGAACAAAACTGGACAAGAACATCTGAAACAACCACAACCAAATTCACTCTATCCGGATGGAGCAATTTAACTGGATAGTTTTTTTTAAAGGCCAAAATGAAATAGAGTAACAAGGCTGTTTTTAAAATGTAAGGAGTAAAAGTAAAAGTCGTCTGAAAAATAATGACTCCAGTGAAGTATAGATAACATTTCTACTTAAATAAGGTAACAAAGTATTTGTACTTCGTTACTTGACACCTCTGCTTTCCTGTCTGCAGTCAGCTTATAAGTGAGGTTAAATGCACAAGATAAATGAACGCAAGACTAGATGGACATTCCAGCAAACCGAGCGTCGAGGCTGCTGAGTTACTCCTTTCACCAACATTGTATCAAAGATGCTTTGGCACACATGGGCAGAATGAAATGTCCCTTTTTAAACATTTCTGACTCTAGCTTTCCTTTACAGTGTACTTGAACATGCTTTTGCTGGATCTGTTTATTTTTTTCAGTCACTGCAGTGCATTTGTGCATTTCTTCTGCTGCTGTCTCTCCTTAACCTCTGCCTCTGACTCACACGCTCCCCGCGTGTCTTCTCTCACGTCATCGATACATTTCCTGTTTGGGTAGCCTTTTCCTCAGCATGCTTCTCCAAAAATACCCGTCATTTATCCTGAGAACATAGGGCTGTGCGATTAATCAATTTTAAATCTAAATCGGATTTATTAATCAAGACGATGTTAAAAAAAGGAAAATCGATTTTCCTTTTTTGCAGCTGGCTGCATTACAGACAGAGCTCGTCTAGTCATCTTTGTTTGGTCAAGAAAATTGTAAATGTTGTCACTTTACTAAACTCAAGGAGGATTTACAGTATCTTTCAATTGCACTTCATTCCCAATAGGGAAATTTGTTTGCTATTTTTCTTTAAAAATAAAGATAAATATTTGAAACCATTTATTCCATTGTCTTTTGTAGTTTTACCAAAAAAATCGAAAATCGGGTTTTCAGAGAAAAAAATCGGGATTTATTTTTGTCCAAAATCGCCCAGCCCTATGAGAACATATTTAAAGTAATTCAGTCTCTTTTCTTTATTAGTTTCTTCCCAAACGGTCCAACTTGAGTTGTCCTAATGATAACCTTGTTTACATTTGACTCATTTAGCTAACCCTGAAGTGACATACACATTAGAAGCAATAGTCAATAGTCTAATTTTCAAAGGAAAGAGTACAGTTGGATCAGTTTAAGAGATACAAACTCCTTCCAGCTCCAGTGCACCTTCATCACTCCCAGTGTGACTCTTTTGTCTCCACAGTGTCTGCACTCTCTTCTCACCTTCGCCTTGCATCCTTGCCTTTTTTGCAGCACTCCCTCTTATTCCAGTACATGTTTTCCATCTTGCCTCTTTATTCCTACCCTCTACAAAGCATATCTTCATACCCCTTAGTCCTCTGAGCCTCATTATTATAAGGGTATTTGACTCTTTTGAACTCCTGAAATGATTTCTTGTGCCTCCACAAACTCTCTTGGACGTAAAAGCTCTTTTGCAAGCATCTGTTGTGAATTGTGGCTGTTATTTTAATGAAATATGCACATGTCCAGTAAGTTTTGTTGCTCTGTATTCCACCATGGTTAAAGCAGCAATAACTTGGCTTCTTTTTCTTTGCTTTGTTAAATTAGTAACAGCTGCAGATGCCAATTTAGAAGTGGAGTTTAATATAAAGCAGTCCTGTGACTCATGCAGTGCCTTTTTAATTGTGACTGTTTTGGACACAGATTCAGGTGGGAGCGCCTGCTTGCTTGGCAACACTGTTCCTTGTCGGCTTATCTCACCGCGCTGAAAAGTCTATACCTGCTGTGTTCGTTTTCATTAGTAGGAACTGTAACTTACTGCTTTGAAATGGTTTTGAAAGAACTTTTCTGAATGTGTTTGTACTATGTAACCATATTTAGACTCTGTTCTCACTGATCATTTCTGGACATGAGAAAATAACATCATCTGTGGCTAAGTTTGCAAAATTAAAGCATATAAATGTGATTGATCTTAATTATCAGGGAGGTCAGCCTGACGACAGCTTTGGACATGCTCCTCCAAGGCAAGTCCCTGATCTTTATCATTCTTTCTACTCTCATTGTTTATAGCCACAGTTTTTGAGTTACTTTTACTGCATGTGTTCTTGCAGTTACTCCCAGATGCAGGATCAGACTGAGGCCATCACTGAAGAAGACCTGAGGCTGATCCAGGAGAGAGAGTTGGGCATCCGGCAGCTGGAGGTAGAAATCAGGGTCACATGTCCCCAGCAGATCTCTTCAGTTCTGTGTGATGTCCACCTTACGTGTGCCCTCCCCATTTCTCTTTATGCTCGTGGATTTAGTCTGACATCACAGACATAAATGACATCTTTAAAGACCTGGGCATGATGGTCCATGAGCAGGGAACCATGATAGGTGAGTGTCCTTCAGTGCTCTTCTACAGCTCAGTTATGAGTTTGTTTTAGGGCTGGGTATCGATTCAAATGTCAAGAATCGATTTGATTCCGATTCTTAATATTCAGAATCGATTATCATGATTCGATTCGATCCGATTCGATATTGATTTGGCTTAGTGTTATTTAAAATGTTTTTTGAGCTGTTGCCTGAATTATATGACTGTAAAATAACTAGTGAAATAATAATTTCACAATAATTATTGTGAAATAACTAAGAAATAAATAACTCAAACAGGCCTTTCAATATCCATTTAAAGTGCAAAAAAGAAAGAAATTGCAACAGTTCATGCAGTAAACAAATCATTTTAGCTTATCTAATTTATTCTGTCACCACGCACACATATTGCCATGAAGCACCTGGCATTTTTCAGAAGTGTCATGACAAACTGTGTGTCCGACTACTGGGATTAAAGTTCACCTGTGGAAAATGATGGGGGGGAAAAAAAAATCGATCTTTAGACATAAGAATCGATTTTTAGGAATTAATATGAGAATCGTTTTGGAATCGGAAAATCGATTTTTTTTCAACACAGGCCTAGTTTGTTTATACCTTCATGAGCAATAGGAAGGAAATCGGTGTCTTCATGTGAGTAGCAAGCGCTTCTTTGCATGTTTTATACTCCATTAATAACAACAACCACAAATTAAATTACTCATTTTGCACCTCGTTGTGATAATATTTTCATGACTGATTATAGATGTGTACGAACAGCAAGTATCCATGTATAGCTTCAAAACACATTCACTCACTAATTTCCTTACGTAAAGTTGATATAGATTCAAATTTTGGGGGGCTTGATTACATATCCACATGAGTCCACGTGGACCTGACAAACTAGAAAGTTTACATGACAAGAACCCCTGCATAGACACCGATGTCTTGGTCTTGAACTGAGAAAAAACAAGAGAGGAGACCGCACACTTTTGCTCCCCAGTGCAGATTTATTTAGCACATCAAACGTGACGTTTCGAGTGCATTTTGCTCTTCTTCAGACTGAAGACTGTCTGGTCTCCTCTCTTGTTTTTTTCCCGTATCTATGCTTTGAGACCAGCACCTGTTGAGCTATTGGATGTGCGTGACCTATTTTACCCTTTGGTCTTGAACTGACCCAGAGGATCCCGAACAGTCAGTACGTTTACACGCACTAACAGAAAGTCGAATTGTTGCCTTAATCCGACCGATACCGGATTTTTAAAAGCCATATATAATGCCTACATTAGCCGGGCTGAAGTCGAACCCAACTGAAGCTCTTGAGATCGAGCTTTTAGTTCCAGATAATGCTCCTAATTCAAAGCCAGAATATCAACACAGTAGGAGAAGAAGAAGACAAACAACAAAGAAGGAACCGGAAGAATGCCAATGCAAAAGTGCGTGTGGCGCCACGGAGTTGAACGCACCTCACTCAATAATCGATTGTCTCACGCATCTATACTTAGATTTCTCTGAAACTCCAGTTTAATCCTTAGCTAGATTGTTGCCAATAGCTTGATTTAGATGTGCATGTAACCACACTGAGTGTAAACAGCACAAATCAAACAGATCTATTCACATGTGAGTCATTTAGCAGGTTGGATTTGTTTTGCAGGAAACCTCAGTATCAGCAGTCATGAATCACCAGTATGAGTCAGTCTTGATCAATTGAAGTGACAGTGGTGAATAAAGAACTTTGATATGACCCTCAAGGTTTGTCTGAGTGTATATCAAAACAAACAACTGAAGAAAGTAGCTGCAGTGTCAGAATAGTCAGGAGTCTTAAAGTCCAAGCCAAAGACTTGAATCAATATTGTGTCCTTATCTAATACCACATATAAAACCCAATCTCACCAGTAATATCTGTGTTTTCCTGTTATGTTCTGCAGACAGTATAGAAGCCAATGTGGAGAACGCAGATGTCAACGTGCAGAATGCCACACAGCAACTGTCACAAGCTGCAAACTACCAGGTAAAATATAATATTCCAGAAAGAAGAGATACAACTGGCTTCCATAAGCCTTTGAAGGAAGTTTGGTGGTTTTAAAAAAAAAAGCCCTTCTCTTTTTAAAGCAGAATGTGTGTGTGTGTCTCTCCACCTGCCAGCACACACATCAATTTGTCGACTAACTTTCTTTCATAAATAAGGGTAGAAAATAAAAGAAGAAGCTGAGTCACAATGTGAGCTTATTCATGTTTAGAGTGTGAGTCACTTGAAAACAACTTATGCTGCAGCTTGTGTGAAGCAATTCAGCAGAGGTGGAAAAAGTACAAAAATATTGTACTTAAGTAAAAGTACAGATTTTCTGCTTGAAAATTACTTAAGTAAAAGTAAAAAGTACCCATTAAGAACATTACTTAAGTAAAAGTATAAAAGTACCTCAAATTAAATATAATAAAGTACATGGTGTAAAATGTACTTAAGTACAAAAGTACAAAGTACAAAATTCAAAGTACCGGTACAAAATTATTTTCAAAAGGATTGCAAAGAAATAAAATCCCAACATTGTCATGCTGTCGAAAGTGGCTTTATTCCAAGAATTTGCTTACAACTCTAAATAATGGTGATATTATTCTGACCCCTTTAGCGTTTGTCTCCATTACCCAATTTTAATTTCTCCCTTTGCTCATCACTGCTGCTGTACCCCATTGACCCGCTGACAGGTCCACCCCCAGCCTGTAGTATGCAGTGACAACATTAAGCAACCCCAGCTGAAGGAGGATGAAGGAGAATCTTGAATTGATTTATGGTTCCGCGTTAAATCGACGCACACCTTACGCCGTAGGCTACGGCGTAAGGTGTGCGTCGCCGCGTACCCTACGCCGTAGCTCTGCGTCGGTGTAACGCGGAACCATAAATCAGCCCCCGCTGTGCTGTTCTCACCGCAATAGCCTACATTTTCATTTACTGTAAGACTTTAATTTGTAGCGAGTAACAACGTGTCCAATTTTAAATATAGCGGCTTAAAAGTAAGATTTTTTTTTTTTTCCTTGAAAATGTAACGAAGTAAAAGTACAGAAAAATGAAAGTATCAATAAAAGTAAAAATTTTCAAAAATCTTACTTAAGTACAGTAACAAAGTACTTGTACATCGTTACTTTACACCACTACAGTTCAGGGCTTTCAATTTCAGAAGATGTATATATTTTTTACTTGGAAAAAACTGTCCTTTTTTCCTTTTTCCTTTAGCGGAGCTCGCGGAAGAAGATGTGCATCCTGATGGTACTGTTGGCCGTTGTTGCTGTTGTAATTGGACTTATCATTTGGGGCGCTCTTAAGCAATGAAGTCCTCCTCCTCACCTCCGGTTTGGTCATCAGCCTGGACAACGCGTCTCTGGCGTTCCTCGTCTCCTCTCATCCTACTTTAACAGGGATGTAATTGAGTTTTTCTGTCTTTCTTTGATTTGATCATTATTTTTTACACGACGTAGTTCTTGCTGTCAGGACTGGACACTCCTTTACTGTGAAGAAAAAAGTAGCGCTGCTTGCTTTAATGGGATCAGCTTTAATTAAATTAGCTTTGCTCCTGTTAGGAACGGTCTACTTTAAGATCAGAAGAGGAGTCATTACAGGTGAACGGCTCCATTCACTGCTCTTTGTTTCCCAAACAACATTCAGTCTCTCTAGTGAGCTGAAATGGTAAATACAACAGCGCGGGCGGTTTGTGGAGGAAGGTTAGAGGTGATTGTCCGTCTGTCTGCTGCAGCTGCTTCCTGTTATCTGTTTAGATATGAAAAGTCCACATGTTGGGTCAAGTGCAGCATGAAGCGTGGCTTTAAACACACAAAAGCTGGCCATGGTCCATAGTACATCACCAGCTCATAACTGTGCAGCGATTCAAGAGACAAAAGCCTTTTTATGATGCGCATCTATCTTATTTTAAATTGTTATTAATCACCAGTCAGTTAGAATTATAAATCCATATTTAGACACAGGGTGTCTTATAGCAATCTGACATAATCCCCATCTAAGTCCTGTGATGCACCAGCAGCCAATTATTTCAAGAAAAAAAGGAAAAAGAGGAAGATATTACCATTAAATTATGCCTTGTGCTTCCTTTTTTTTCTTTTTTTTTTTTAAATTGATTATCAAACGAAAAATATATATCCATAACATGTACATGTAAGGGGTCAGGTACTTCCTGGAGTTGTTCCTGGTTTTTGTTCACCAACTGTGTTGTTATTTATGTAAGGCTCCTGAACACATTTTCAATCGGTTTTGTTAATTACACCTCATTAAAGATCATCAGTGTTAATGTTGTTGATGATGAGGAAATTCTGACGGTGCTTGTTAAGTATGAGCTGCGTGTTAATCATTAGTGGGAAGAGACTACTGTCACAGTTTTTTGTGACTGAAGAGATTATTATTCATTGATTATTAGTTGTATCATAAGTTTGAAGATAACAAACGTTATACCCCAAATCAGTGTAAAGTACAGGCAAACACTAATAATGCTGCGGTCACAACAACTTGACTCAAATCTGAAATGATCACTCATGTTTTTAAGACGGATATTTAACTGCATGAAATTTGATAAATAAATCACTGAACCTTGAAGAGTGGTTGTCATGTTTACGTGGTTATGTCATATTGAAAATACTGTAACAATACACCATTAATTTGGAAATGTTGACAATGCTACTTTAAGTGAAGATGGTCTTATTTCTATAATTTAATGGCCTATCTATAATTTAATGTTTTATTCCTGCAGTTTGAATAGCATAAATACAATTGTTATTGTCTAAAATGCAAAAAAAAAAAAAAAAAAATCTGTAATTTCTAAATTTGTGACATAAACATGATTTACTGTGTCTTCAATGAAAAGCATCCTTATTTTATTTGAAATATTTTGATGAATCTAGTATTTGACACCAGCAGCACGCTGCAAAAAAGCTCTGAGATGTTTTGGATTAAACTTTATTTTCATTCTTTAATTCTTTGAATCTTAAGAGTTCAGCTGCTCAGCAGCCTGTAATTTCCAGTTCTCATCTTCATAATGCAGCATGCATTTACATGAACTGAGGTCATGCAGAATGAGCATTGTCTTGGTGAAATAGACAAAGGCCCTACAGGAAAAGGCACTGCTGAGTCTTTCTGAATTTGAAACGGTCTGTAGTGAAGTATTTAAGTTGCCCACACCATGAGCTGCGATGGACATGCACATCTTCACAGATGCAGGATTTTTCACTTTTTGCTGATAACAGTTTGACTAGGGGTTTATTTTTATTTTTTTAATTTTTATTTTTTATTAAAACTTGGTTCTGAGCATAGAATCTGCATCAAATGTTTTTCTGTCCATAAGAAATGCACAAGAAGACATTGGAATTTGATGAACTTTCTCCCAATGTTTACATTGGTCATGCTGGTATGATGTTTATTTTTGTTTTGTTTTTTCATGCAGTGCCAGCTGATGGCAATGATCCCAGGTCCTATGTATCCAACAATGGGTTCTGTCCTTGCTCCTTGCTCCATCTGCTGAGGTTTCCCCAGATTACCTGTGAGGCTTGTGTTGATACAAAGCAGTCTATAGACTATTATAAAGCTTTGTTATGCACTACCGACATTGAAAGATTAAATTTTTTTTTTTTTTATCTTATCTGATCTATCTTAACGTATCCTTCCTTAAAAATACAGCACCTTTGATAGCATTTTTGAACTGAATGTGGTCTAAAGTGGCCTCAGTAGTCTAAAACAAGTCGGAAGTCCAGCGTTGTTCTCTTCCCGTCACTTCATCTGCTAAAGCTGGTGTGAACTTATGCCTAAATAGCCTTCGGTGCAAGATTATTGGCAATTTGCCAGTGATACAGTGAGAAATAAGGGAACCGACAAAAATTCGGCCAATTTTAACGGCTGCCATGTGTCTGGACAAAATGAAAAAAAAAACCCAACTAACTCTTAAACCGTCCGACTTGCTTATTTCCCTTAATTCCCAATTCCCATTCACAAGCACAGCAACTAAAAGCAGGTAACAGGTCGAATGGCTGATGTACACAGAGCTGTGAGAAATGTTCCTGTTATACCCAAACCCTGACGCCCTCACCTGTCACTCATTCGGTCGTTCATTGCAGAATCTTCAAGAGAAGTGTTGTGTTTGTCTTTTGAGGGTTTTGTGGACTGGAAGGATTTAACACTATAATGCCAGATGTATGGCAATTAACACATTAATTTTTTAGACCTGTGTGCCTCTCTCATAACTCCCCCACCCACCCCCCAAAAATATATAATATCAATAATAATAAAAATACATAGAAAAAAATCCAGTGTATTCATGATTACACAGGTATTATTTAGAATCTGTTAAAGGATGAATTGGGGACGTTTTTAATTTCAGTATGTAATAAAAACTTAAATAAAAAAAACAACAGGATTTTCTACATATTATTTCATATGTCAGACATTAACAGGTTAATATTGGCATGACCACTCCATTAAAATGTGATGAAAGTAGGGATTAGGATAATCTGATAAATGTAAGGGTTAGCTCCTTTATTCTAAGAGGCTAATCTATTTTATTTTTGTTTAATTAAAGTATGAAAATGACTGCCAAAACGGAGATTACTCTGAAGCCAGAAAACTCTGAACACATACTAGTTGGAAGTGGCAGTAATACGTCTCTCGACTGAGCAGACACCTGTGCAGCTCAGAGAGAGAGCAAGATCATGTCTTGGAAAATGTTTGCCATCTGCAGCCATCTCCACCGTTCCCTTCACAGATGCACAGATTTGAAAGAGTCTGGTTGTTAAAACCCTCGTTACGATGTGCTCTCTGCTGGTAGACAGGTGTCCTGTGACCCAGACGAGTTTCCTCACGATTTACAACACACCCACCCACACAGACACGATGGTGATGAGCCTCCCAGTGACAGATGGTTGAGGCCCTGCTGCTCCAAACATCCTGCAGTCCCAGACTCCTGTGAAGATACAAAAAAGATACAAAAATGTCAACTTTTTATCTATTTTTTTCTTTAAAAAATATCACCCTGATTAAAATGTGCATCATATAAAAAATGTAAGCAGTATGAACATTTTGATTTTAATCCTTTTATGCCAGCTGTAATAATAATTGTAAAGTTGATTCAGGACTTGAAGGATGAGTATTCCTGAAACCATCTGGAGATTAAATGTTTCAGATAATTCCTAGCAGTCAGCAGGGTATCATAGATCTATCAAGGAGATTTTTAGGGAAAATAAGTTAGTAATGTTCCTCTTATTCAGAGGTGTCAAAAGTATTCACATTCATTACTCAGGTAAAGTATAGATACTAGAGTTTAAAAATACTCCTGTAGAAGTTGAAGTGTCAACTCAAGTTTTTTACTCAAGTAAAAGTATAAAAGTACTGGTTTCAAAACTACTTAAAGTATAAAAGTAAAAGTAATGTAAAGCCATTAAAGACAAAAGCCATTGAAAATGAATGCATCTTAGTATAATGCAAATATATTAAAGAACCATATATGTGTACTATTGAGAATTAACATGTGTTTCAGAGAGCAGAAGATATGATGACTAGTTGCCTATAAGTATTGTAATGGTGCAAAAAGTCAAACTTCAGAGGCATGTTATCATTTATCCTAACCTTTATTGGAATGTACATCCAAGTTTAGTTGCAGGAATCCGAGGGCAAAGGATGTAAGAACAAAACTGGACAAGAACATCTGAAACAACCACAACCAAATTCACTCTATCCGGATGGCGCAATTTAACTGGATAGTTTTTTTTTTAAAGGCCGCAATGAAATAGAGTAACGAGGCTGTTTTTAAAATGTAAGGAGTAAAAAGTACAGATAATTGCATGAAAATGTAAGGAGTAAAAGTAAAAAGTCATCTGAAAAATAATTACTCCAGTGAAGTATAGATAACCAAAATTTCTACTTAAAGGAGCCGTCTGTAAGAAATGGCCAAAACTGGTACTGCAGTCACTTTCAAAATATTGTTGAGCAGCGTGTACCCTCCCCCTCCTCACCCCGACCAGAGGTTGCCAGGTAGGCTGCAGAATGCAGCAGGAACGTAGGCTGCCATGGCTGCGATAATTAGAGCCGAGCTGGCAACCCGGATGCCGAAACAATACTGACTTGGTGATTGGGAGATAGGTGGAGGGTGGAGCTTCAGAAACAATACTGACTTGGTGATTGGGAGATAGGTGGAGGGTGGAGCTTCAGAAACAATACTGACTTGGTGATTGGGAGATAGGTGGAGGGTGGAGCTTCAGAAACAATACTGACTTGGTGATTGGGAGATAGGTGGAGGGTGGAGCTTCAGAAACAATACTGACTTGGTGATTGGGAGATAGGTGGAGGGTGGAGCTTCAGGCCAAAACAAAAAATGACAACATAAACATCAGTTGAGGGCTGCAACTCCTCTTTTTAAACTGGAATATCCTGGCTTGAGTGCTGTTGTCAGTGACATAAGTATTTGAAATTAACATGATTTTTAAATGTCTGTTGACATATCGGGGTCATTTTATGATTCGTTTTATTATTGCTCTTACATACAGCTCCTTTAAGTAAGCTAATTTGTACTTCGTTACTTGACACCTTTGCTCTTATTCCTATTTCAAGTTTCTATAGGTTACTATTTGTCTTGCCCTTTGGTACAAGTTTAAGTTCCCCCGCTGGGAACAGTTAATGTTGTCACCTGAGAGGACAGAACTAATACTGATCTTTGTTTCACAGTAGGGGAACTCAGTATATCTGTCTGAGCTCACAGAATGACAATCATCCTTACGTCTGCATGTGATGCAACAATGTGTTCCTGTTTTTTTGTTAACAGATAAGGTGGCTAACTGAGCAGATGAATTAAAAAATAAAATAAAAACCACGTAGTAAACTTTTCAACTTTTTTAACTTGTGTCCTCTCTTTCAGTTTATGATATAGTTTGGAGGAAGTATCATGGATGAGAGAGTAAGGTCACGGAGCAGACTGGAGTTAGCCGGCATATGTCAGAACACACAGTGTTGGCCTTGGACTGCGATGTGGAAGTAACGGGGCTGCGGTGACGCAGAAGGCTGAAGTTTCCTCGGCAGGATGAGAGTTGAGGAGGATTTTGGATCCAACATTGTAAATATATCACTGTGGGCACAGGATGGGTTGAACTGTGCGTCAGTAGGACAGGGAATATTTTGGGCTGGTTAAACACACAGAAAGTTGAAGGTCCTTGCAAAGAGCTGAGCAGGATTTTCCTTCCTGCTTAAAAATGACACAGCTGTGGAGGATGAGGAAAGTTTGAGCGGGTGCAAAGTTAATGCGAGGGGCAGTGGTGGTTTGAAGTGGAGTGAGAGGAATCACTGCTTTATTTACCAATTTTACATGTTTATTTATATGGTTGTTACGGCAGTTCACAGGAATAGAAACCGGCAGATTTTTAGCTTATGTATTTGTTGAAAAATTACATTAAAAAAAGGAATGATTGCAGAATTAGAACAAACTTGAGAAATGCTTTCTGGTAGATTTATTGTCTCACATTGACGTTTAAGAGATTTAATTGAAGCTTGAAGTTTACTGGTGTGATAATTTTGGAGAAAATATACAAAGAAATGTGGCCCATAGTTTTTCTGTCCAGTTCAGATTGTAGTGGAAGGTGACAATTTTCTTTCTTTTTCTTAGACTCAGAGATGAAGACATTACACCTAACTTTGCGCGACAGGCAGTTTCAGTCAAGAATAGTGAATTGCTTACAAGTTGATATATTAAACTGGTTATATACAGTTAAGAGACGAATATAAAATAAACCTGAACTACACAAGCCATAATTCCCAGACTTTTAGTCCCTTAAATTACTAGAAACACTGGATCTATAGTCATTGGTCCAAGATCTTTGTCAATAAAGTCTGTAATTTTAAGAATTCTTCTGGGTGCATAAAAAAACCGCTTTCTGCCACCAGAGGGCGGTGTTTCACTGCTTACCAGGACCGTTATATCCATAACCTCCTACCATAAATGCTTTTTTTAAATGTTGTAACGTCACGACCACATTAATATTCAAATATAATTAGCTTTGAGAATTCATATCAAATTAATTACCTAGTTTATGCATGTAGACTTGTTTTTCTTTGATAAGGTACTTGAATTAAATTGAATCATACCTACTGAGAAAAATATACTGTAGCAGCGTAAGTTCTACAGAGAAAACATATGACTACCAAACAATTGAGCACATGATAATTTGAATATCATATGTTTATTCAGAAACAGAGTAAAATGGGCTCATGTGAGCTACTTCAGATCTTTGGCACAAACAGCTTGTGGCTTTGATCTCTCATTCAATGAGCTTTCAGGTTTAGATCAAAATCTGGACTGTTCTTCAAAAGCCACTCAGGTTCAAGGCCCTCAGTGATGATGAAAAGAAAGTGTCTTCATGAGGCACCGTAATTCCCTGTCTGCTCTGGGAAGCAAATGAACTGACAACAATTCTAGAAACACAATCTTTTTTTTCTTGTTTTTTTGTGCATGGGTTGTTCTTATCACAACTGAATGGATGTTTTTAAGCACCCTCTCTTCTCTGTATCCTCTAACATGATCTTATATCTTCTCGTCTTTCCTGTTCTACTCATTACTGTATAAACACCATCTGCAGTCCTGCATCAGGGGCTGCAGATAGGGTTGCCACCTTTCAGAAATAGAAATAAGGGACGCCCCGATTTCAGCAGCGCAGGAGCCAAAAAAAAAGCCCCAACACTTCTAAACTGAATAAAAATGTGTTTATTTTATATGAAAAAACAAAATGCTTTGATTTAAAGTTTAAAGTGCTTTAATAGCATTGAACTTGCATGACTGTACAGACAGCCAACCATATACTAGCAACTGAAATATCCTCCTATGCTACGTATGTCCACATCAGCCCAGATGTATAATATAGCCTACAGCTGAAGAATATGGTGTAAAAGTTAATTTATTTCAATAATTCAACTAGAATATGGTGTAAAAGTTAATTTATTTCTATAATTCAACTAGAATATGGTGTAAAGGTTAATTTATTTCAATAATTCAACTAGAATATGGTGTAAAAGTTAACTTATTTCAATAATTCAACTAGAATATGGTGTAAAAGTTAATTTATTTCAATAATTGAACTAGAATATGGTGTAAAAGTTAATTTATTTCAATAATTCAACTAGAATATGGTGTAAAAGTTAACTTATTTCAATCATTCAACTAGAATATGGTGTAAAGGTTAATTTATTTCAATAATTCAACTAAAATATGGTGTAAAAGTTAACTTATTTCAATAATTCAACTAGAATATGGTGTAAAAGTAAATTTATTTCAATAATTCAACTAGAATATGGTGTAAAAGTTAACTTATTTCAATAATTCAACTAGAATATGGTGTAAAGTTAACTTATTTCAATAATTCAACTAGAATATGGTGTAAAAGTTAATGAAAATACGGTACAAATCGTGTCCCGTATTAGTTCAATACGGGACGCAACATTTTTTTCTCAAATAAAGGACAATTCCGTATTTTACGGGACGGGTGGCAACCCTAGCTGCAGATGCCCTCACTGTTATAGTTAGCTGAAGCCCACTCGAAAAAAACTTAATTTACTTCTCAATATTGTTCATTCAGTAGTTTAAATGATTAATCGGGGTTAATGACCTAGTATCAAATGCAAAAGTTTGTACACCCTTTTAGTGTTTTCAGTGTAAAAACATAACAGTGGGATGTAGCTTTAGGTAAATACAACTTCAACATATAGCTTTTATTACGTCACATTTAGTTAACAAACAATAAGATTAAAAGAAAACATCCCCACCCACCCATAATTGAATAGCTTGTATACGCAACAATAACTTGAAGCATTATAAGTTCCATTTTGTCAGCCTCCTAAATTGTTGTGCAGGACTGATGGCTCAATCTTTAGAATACTGCTTGATTTGCATTTTCATAGTTTCTGCAACAGTCCTGCAACTGCATTTCAGTTGGGTTGAAGTCTGGACTTAGACTAGACCATTACAAAACCCTGATTCTTTTATTTTCCAGCAAATCTGATGTAGGTTCGCTGGTGCGCTTTGGACCACCGTTCTGTTGCATGACCCAGTTTCCGTCACGCTTCAGCTGTTAGACCAACGGCCTAAGGTTTGTTTCTAGCAGAATCTGGTACACAGGGGACTTCATGGTAGACCAGCAAGGTCCTGTGGGTGCAAAACAGCCCACAATCCCCCCCACTTCCACTACCGTGCTTAACAATAGGTAAGAACTGCTGAAATGCAGTGTTGGGTTTTTGCTAAACACGCTGCTGGGCATTCAGGCCAAGCAGGTTCACTTATGTCTCATAGGTCATTGTTTCAGATGTCTTATGGTTTGTTTAGACTAGATTTACAAACCTTGTGCTTCCATTTTCTTCATAGACATAGACATCTCTTGGCAACCCTTCCAACCAAACTGTATTAGTTCAGACTTTAACATTTAATATGTGTAGCAAGGGCTTGCTACTTGGGGTCAACCGACAGGACCGAGGACACAGGGTTTCGTGCAGGAAATGTTTTATTTTGAATCACAGACTAGCACCTTCGGCAGATCTGCTTCAATCCTCTGAGCAGCCGCTGTTTAACCTTTGTCTGGTGTTAGCTTTCTGTTACCATCTCCGATGTTAACGGGTCGGTTTTGACCCGTGTTTTAAGTTATCTCTAAAATACACTAAAAGCAATTATCCATCATCCAATTTGTTTCTCATCTCTTGGTTACATTGTTAGGCTTCCTTATCCATGAAAATATTGGTTTTAATATTTTTTGTATGGGACCCTGGGCCTTTTTTTTTGTCAGTATACCCCTTAATTTCAATTTTAAAAACTGGTAAAATGAGCCTCAAGAGAATCATATGAATAAATAAAAGGTTGTTGTGTTACCTGGCTATTACGCAGAGGTATTATGCCGCGTTCCATTTACCTCGGAAATCGGAACTAGGAACTCGGGGGTGGTGAAGATTCTCCCACTTTCCCAGTAGGAGATCCCACTTCGAGGGGCGTTCCAGTTGAAAATTTCGACTGGGAACTGGGAAATTCCGACTTCAGAGGACAAATGGAACGCGGCAATAGAACACATATCTTAAATACATTTGTTTCATTTATTTTTTCATTTTAATATTATTAACTATAGTAACATCTATGGTGTTATGGGTAAATTTCGACCCATTTACTTCAAGGAAATGGGAAAAAAAAGTAAAAGGTAACAATTTCAACCAGAGCATTTTATAATTTAGTGAAAAAAAAAATGTTGGATATTATTTTGTTGAAATAAAGGTTCCTGACAAAGTCAAAAAGCCTTGATACAATAAACGCATTTTTGTGGTAGTTTTATGAATTTAAAACCTAAGAACGGGTCGGTGGCGACCCTAACAACAGACGAAGGTTAAGTAGCCAGGCAGGGTGGAGGGATTGATTGGGCACAAGTGTGCCCGATCAGCTGAACCAGGCCCACCTGTGTGCTGCTCCCCGCAGCCCACGCCCAATCCTCCACCCTGCCACAATATGCATACTGGGTTCCCTGGTCTTTATTTCTCTAACCATTGCAAAATCTGACTTTGTGGAAAATTTGCTGGGACATCTACTCCTGAGAAGGGTGGTAACTGTTTTGACTGGATAATTTTTCTCGCTGTAGAAAGTTAAACTTTCTAATTGTTTAGAAATGATTTTATAACTGTCCAGATGTATGTGCAGCAACAACTACGCTCTAGTCTAGCACCTGTGGAAGTGAATAGTTTCCATTTGCATTATTAAACACTAGGATGGACAAAGTGAGTATTGTTGACATCATTTGTTAAACTTACCTGTCAAGCATTTCGGTCTCCATCTCGTTGTAATCCTCAAAAGGAGGTCCGGAGCTGTAGAGGGCAGCATTCCTCGCTGTATCCCTGGAATGTAAACTTTATTTTGGACTCCAGCAGAAGGAATGCAGTGTTTGCTGTGAAAATGCCCCTCTCTGTGGAATATGAATATTAAGAGGAAAAGTCATAAATAAAGATGAGAGACAGCTGGCACTGATGGGATGGCATCTGGCACCAGAACAAAAAAAATGTGCTAGCACGTTTGGGGTTAGATTTGGGGGCTTTTCTGTACTCTTGTAAATATTGATGTTTTTTCTGAGAAGGAAGTAGCTCTCAGGGATGTGACAGGATGTTCCACGCTGCTTCACCGCTCACCTGCTGTTTCAAAGTCAAAATTTGAAGCCCACACACTGAAGAAACACTGGCTGCATCTCTGCAGAGCTGTTTACCACCTTAGTCTGAATAACAGTAAATAATACTTGAATAAACAGCTGTTGCAAAAAGTTAATTTCTCACAACTGCAGTAACCTAATATGTTGCTAGCTGCTGCTGCTGCCGCTGTTGCTGGGAACGCAACTTGAAGCCACAATATGTGATTCGTACCTTAAAAACATCTTAAAATTAACCAAATGTAAATATTTTTGGTTAGTACATGAAAAAAACAACTTTTCACACCATATTAAACATACATCTGCTGTGTTGAAGAAAGAGCGATTGAAAAACCTGTGCTAACATTTAGCCTTGTATACCACTTTGTCCCTCTAGATAAAAATCAGTGCAGTGTTTGGTCTATTTTTGTGCATTCAAATAAAGAAAAGGAAGTTACGCTGGCTGACATGGTATTTTAATGGCATGTCAATAATCATGCTAAGTGTACCGCCCACATAGACAATTTAGGTCAGGGTCACAGACTAACCAAACTGTAAATCAGCAAGGAATCTGTGTTTGATTTCTTAATGTGAACGGCAATCTGTCTCCAACTACCACTGGATATTTTAGCAGGCTAAATATCTGGATGTCATTTATATTCCTCAAAAGCCTTGTTATGGACTGGCGACCTGTCCAGGGTGTACCCATGCCTCCTGCAGATCCCCATGAACCTGAATTGGAAGAGGTTATAGTCAATAGTTGATTGGATGGATTCCTCACAAAACTTTTTTTTTTTACGTTTTAATAAGTTTTATAAGCAAATAACTCATTACAGCCCCTTTCCCACATTTATTTTGTTGACAGAGGTTGTTTGGAAACCGATTGAGTGACTGGGCTGCTGTCAGATGATGTCGTGTGTGACCCTAATCAGTTAACAAGCTGGAAAAGCCATAAATGCTTCAGGCAAACCCACTGCCTCACCAACAGCAGCAGTTGCTCTTCCCCTGATGGAGATTACTCTTACCAAAAAAAAGAATTACATTTAACTGGCAATATTTCTTCTAGACGGGTCCATCCATCGTCCGCCGCTTATCCGTTACCGGGTCGCGGGGGCAGAAGTCTCAACAGAGATGCCCAGACTTCCTTCACCCCAGACACTTCCGCCAGCTCCTCCGAGGGGAGTCCGAGGCGTTCCCAGGCCAGCCGAGAGACATAGTCTCTCCAGCGTGTCCTGGGTCTTCCCCGGGGTCTCCTCCCGGTGGGACATGCCTGGAACACCTCCCTAGGGAGGCGTCCAGGAGGATCCGGTACAGATGCCCAAGCCACCTCAGCTGACTCCTCTCAATGTGGAGGAGTAGCGGCTCGACTCCGAGCTCCTCCCGGGTGACTGAACTCCTCACCCTATCTCTAAGGGAGCGTCCAGCAACCCTGCGGAGGAAACTCATCTCGGCCGCTTGCATCCGCGATCTTGTCCTTTTGGTCACTACCCAAAGTTCATGGCCATAGGTGAGGGTAGGGGCGTAGATTGACCGGTAAATCGAGAGCTTCGCCTTTCGACTCAGCTCCTTCACCACGACGTTCGGTACATCGACCGCATAACTGCGGACGCTGCACCGATCCGTCTGTCAATCTCACGCTCCATCGTTCCCTCACTCGTGAACAAGACCCCGAGATACTTGAACTCCTCCACCTGAGGCAGGACTCCACCCACCCGGAGAAGTCACGCCACCCTTTCCCGGTGGAGAACCATGGCCTCGGTTTTGGAGGTGCTGATTCTCATCCCTGCCGCGACGCACTCGACCTCAAACCGCCTCAGCACATGCTGAAGGTCCCGGTCCAATGAAGCCAACAGGACAACATCATCTGCAAAAAGCAGTAATGAAATCCTGTGGTTCCCAAACCGGATCCCCTGGGCCCCTGGCTACGCCTAGAAATCCTGTCCATGAACAGGACCGGTGACAAAGGACAGCCCTGCCGGAGTCCAACATGCACCGGGAACAAGTCTGATCTACTGCCGGCAATGCGAACCAGACTCCTGCTCCGATCATACAGAGACCGGACAGCCCTTAGCAGAGGGCATTCACCAGATCCAAAAAGAGGGGTAACTAGTCTAAAAATTACAGCTGCTAATGTATGCTAATATTTACCTAAAAGCTACAATGTTAATTGTTGTACAACTGTATCACTGTGTACTTTTATGTTCGCGGTTGTGAAAACTGTATATTCCTACGAGGTTATGGAACGCTTCCACTTGGGGTTGACACATTACCTTTATCCGGTTATACTGCCCTCATATGGTCTGGAGTGGTATGATTACTTAGTGTACCTTTAATAAAAGTTATTTCAATAAGATGATGCTACTTTATCAGTGTCTTGGTAACCTAACTTGGACAAACATGTGCACAAGGATGGTGAATGCAGCACAGTTAAAGTCTGCTTGTGTCATTAATGACACCTGTAGAGCCAGTAGTTTCCTATAATAAAAAAATGTCTCTTTATACTACATATATGTATTAAAGGTATAACATTATAGCTCAGGGTGTGTTCCATTATAAACAGTACAATCCTTGCTTCAATCTTTGGTTTTCCTCAGTATCTTGTCATTTGTAATCCTTTTATTTTATTTAAATGATGACTTTAAACTTATTTGCCTCCTTAGTATGAGCTAACTTTAAATGGAGATTCCTGAATGCTGTCCAACTCGAAGACATCTCTGAGTTATTGAATTTGGAGGTGGAGCGGACAGTGCAGGGATTTATTCATTGGCAACAAAGGAAAAGGAGGCTGGGATCTGTCAAACTCCCTATCAAACTTTGTTTTACATCTTGTTTCAACAGCTGAAATACCATCCCGGTTTGCTCAGCTCTAATCATTCTACTATATATGCAGGAGACGTTAAGACAGGAGAATGCAACCAAAGCAAAAAAAGAAAAAAAGCGCTGGAAGACAAACTAACAGACGTCATAACCTGTTAAGCTGCCTCGACGGTAGAGGAAGGAACAGAAGAAAGCAGGGAGGTAATTGAGGAATGGATGTGTGTCTCCTAGGTGGCCATGTTGTTGTGTTGGAAGGATGTGGGCACTGGTCAGACCACACGCACATACACAACTTCACATAAACACAGTAGTAGAAGCAAGGCCATGCCAAACTGCAGTTTTTGTTTTTGTTATGCAGCGGTGAGACTTAGCTCCATGGTGAACGACCGGACGGAGGAATCAGAGTCTGGATCCGTACGCTTGTAGGTATTTGATTCTTGGTGTGTATAATGGTGGGTAATAAATTGAGGATGAATGTCTTGGTTGGACAGGAGGAATTTGGCTCCTGGTGATGAGTTCCTGTTGAACCACAGTTAGAGATTCCAGATGAAGCAGGAGAAACATACCAGGAGAGTATCCTGTGCAGTCCTCCATCTAAACTGTATGGCTTTAGACAGTAAGCGACACAAAATTGCATCATTTTCTATTTATCGTCTTTCCAGACTTCTCTAGCTACTGTATATGCATGCAAAACCAGATTATCTAAATTTGTTATTCAGACACTTTAATTTATAGAACATTAAAAGGACTTTAAACTTCCCAATGCAGTTGATGCACCAGGGGAGTCCTTTGTGAGCAGGAATGCACACCTATGATTTACAGATCCTTATTAAGAGGCCTGAGTGAATTATTCCTTTAATTTACTGCCTTGAACGGTGTTTGACGTCAGAGGTGGACAAAGCGGTCAGTACAAGAGGTGTGAAGAGTGTATGCGTGAGCATGTTTGAGAAAGCAGGCGGGGCTGTCAGGGCCAAAGGTTAAGAGGGGCTGGTGGGTGGAGCGCTGCTGGCGGTCGGTGGTCAGCAAACACAGCTTACCGTCTTAAACACACCAGTCATGTGAATAGCAACAGTGAGAGGTTAAGTGTTTGAGGGGGAGAGGGAAGGCGAGGGAAAGTAGATGGAGACCTTGAAGGAGGGAAGCCCTTGGTTTAGTCAGTGTTATGAAATGTTCATCATTTTTCCCACATTGTGGAAGTTCTCAGACTGTTAGTTTCCACTTTTGCTTAAGACATTTCCCCTCAGTTGTTACGATGCCTTTCTGACTGATTTTAAAAAAGCTGGTTTGAGACAAAAAAAAGGAGTGACATTAAGTAATTTTTTAAACAGTTTTTTGTAAATGTAATGAATAATTTCTGAAGAGAAATTATAAACCAGAAGATAAAAGAAAACTATAAAATGAGACCATGAGACCATGAGACCATGTACACACACACACACACACACACACACATACATACATACATACATATATATATATATATATATATATATATATATATATATATATATATATATATATATATATATATATATATATATATATATAAATAATTAATTACAGTGTTAATTACAGATTAATTACAGCGACAAAAAGAAACCTATATTTACAGTATGTTTAAAATCAGCTTTACTAAAGAAAAACACCGGAATACTAAACTCTATGACTTTATTTCTGTATGATCACAAATGATATGCAGTCAGATAATTACGTAGAAGTCATAAATACTTTGCTTTGTATTTATAGTGTGGAGTTCAGGTCCTGAATCGCTCTGTCCTGCTGTTTTAGATGTCGCCCTGCTCCAGGACAAACGTCTACATCACACATGACAGAGCGTCATGAGGACCTGGACTGAAGAAGGCTGATGTAAACTGTTAAATTACCTCAATATCAAACTTTGGAAATGTTTTACATCACTGTTAAAAAAAAGGATTATTTTCAGAAATGTTGTATTTTTCTCTAAATAAATTTACACTCAGGATTAATGCTGCAGCATCTGTAGCAGCAGACACTTATTTTAAGCCCAACTTCAAAGGTAATAATGTTATAATAATTTATGACATACTGCTGGTGCTAGAAGGGTAACCATAGTGGATCAATGGAATCATTTTATTAATTTATTTATCTGATTTTCAGATTCCCTTCCTGACACAATCCTGCCCAATTATCCAACTGGCTTGTGACCGGGCCAGAAGCTGATGTGGCGTCATTTTTACCCGCTACGCCGTGGCCAAACAAATATTTTAAGACATACTAATGTGTTAAACATGCCGAAAGTGTTTATGTGGATTGCTTTTTTTCTTTCTTTCTTTTTTTTATATATAAATTGGGTTAGAGAATATGACTTTTGTTAATATGAAAATAGAGAAAATTTAGGACAATCACGACAAATGAATAACTCTGGCGACTCTAATAATAATAGAAATATAACTTGTACTACTCATAATGAAGGCAACCCGTTTCTGTCCCTGGACAAAGAACTTGTGGTTATCAAGTGCTGGCCGTGTAAATACAAGGGGTGTTATTATATGTTTCTAATAGTTGGGGTTCTGGGTAGTTCAGGGGCCGGATTATTGAGCCCTGCCGGACCCCAATAGACCCGGCCCTGCCAGATTGTTGACACATGTCTCCATTATCAGGAACGGCCTTCAGGAACGTTTGTGGGGCAAAAAACATCTCTGAGATGTTCTCAGATCGGCCCAGAGGAACTACTCGGTGGGGGGTCTCTGCTGATTAAATATTCTACTGGCAGGAAACGACATATTAAGCCTTCTCACATGAACCTAAACCACATGAACAAAACTCATTTGAACCATTTGGACTAAAGGCATGTTGCGTGCTTTTGCTTTGAACAATTATCTGCTGAAATTCTTCTCTTTGCCGTTCAGCCCTCTGGAAATCATCTTCGAGTTCAGTTATTTTAATTCAAATTGCTGCTGCCATGGTGTATGCTGAAAAAGCAAACAAAAACAGAGGAAACATATTTTTCCATTCCATTAAAGTTGTTTTATCTTCTCTTTCTTCTTTTACTGCATTCTTGTTTTTCATCCAACATGGTAAGAGCCGGCTGATGCAGCACTGGGTGCAGGAGATGGAGCAGGTGTCAGATCCATGCTACCCTGGATGGGAATGGGATTTGTAGAGAAGCTTCTCCAAAAATTGTGTTGCACAAATTGTAACATTACCAGTCCACTCTTCCTCTGCCACTCCTGCTGTTGTGGTTGGTGGCGCACAGAAGTTCTTTCTATGGCTCTTCAATCTGTTAATGACCTAAGTTCTGTTTCTCACAAAGCCACAGTCTGTCATTTTTAGGGCTGAGGATCGATTCAAATGTCAAGAATCGATTTGATTCCGATTCTTAAGATTCAGAATCGATTATCAAGATTTGATTCGATCTGATTCGATTCGATTCCGATATTGATTTGGGTTAGTGTTATTAAAACTGTTTTTTGAGCTGTTGCATGAATTATATGACTGTAGTTATGCAAAATATTACTACTAGTATTATATTGAGATTAAACAGCAAGTATTGGCAGCTAATGATGCTGTAAGGTACGACAGAGTATTAGGGCCAAACTAAGACAAAAAAATTGGAAATTACGAGAATAAAGTCATAATATAATGAGAATAAAGTCGTAAAATTACGAGAATAAAGTCGTAATGTTGCGAGAATAAAGTCGTAATAGAATAAAGTCGTAATATTATGAGAATAAAGTCGTAATATTACGAGAATAAAGTCGTAATATTACGAGAATAAAGTCGTAACATTACGAGAATAAAGTCGTAATGTTGCGAGAATAAAGTCGTAATATTATGAGAATATAATGTGTATATGTGTTAAAATGAGGAATATTGAGCATCTTGTGAAGTTATATTTATATATTTATAATATATTACGACTTTTTTCTCGTAATATTATGACTTTATTCTCGTAATTTTACGACTTTATTCTCGTAATATTATGACTTTATTCTCGTAATTTTACGACTTTATTCTCGTAATATTATGACTTTATTCTCGTAATTTTACGACTTTATTCTCATTACATTATGACTTTATTCTCGTAATTTCCTTTTTTTGTTTTTTTTTGTTTGGCCCTAATACTCCGTCGTAGTAAGGACCAATGTAACCCCAAGACAGTATATAAAGTAATGAAATATAGACAATTTATGCAATTATAACCTAACTGTAGCAAGGTGGATGCTACGGGGGCCCGCCCGAAGGATGGAGAGACACGGAGTTTCGTGTAGAACCCTTCTTTATTTAAGTTTAAACCGCCACACACGTGCAGAAGCACCTTCACCCAGCTTCTCAGCCCCTTGCTGCTGGGCAGCCGTGCCTTATGAAGGCTGGCAGAGTGGAGAGGCTGATTGGGCCCACCTGTGCCCTAATCAGCCTGAGTGGCTGCAGCTCCTCCACCCTGCCACACACCCCCAACGCCAACCTCGAGCCGGGGTCCGTCCGGCCGAGCCTACTCCCCCCCCCCCCGCCCCCTCGGAGCGGGAGAGGAACCCTCCGGGCTTCCTGGTCGGGTGGTTGCCCCCGGCGTCGGCCTGAGCCGCAGAACGGTCGGGGTGGTCGCCCCCGGCGTCGGCCCGCCCGCCGTGGAGGATGCGCTCGGGGCCGGGCCCATGGTGGCCTCGGGCCACCCGGTGCGCGCACGACTGCCTCCTTCACCTCCGCGACGCAGCCCTGCGCGGGCTGCTGGTCCGCCTCCAGGACCGCCTCTTCCCCCACACTCTGCTCTGGCCGCAGGTCCGGCCCCGTCTCCGTGGGACCCGCCGTCGCTGGCGGCTGCGCCTCCGAAGCCGCCTTCCCCGCCTTCCCCGCCAACTCCGCCTCCGCCTCCGTCCCGGGAGCTGTCGCCTGGCGGCCTGCAGCCACTGCCTCACGGCCGGTCGGCTGCAGCGCCACCAGCGCTGCCGCGGCGAACCTCAGACGGGGTGCAGGGATGGGTCGCTCCGCGGGTCCCGCCGCCTCGGGAGCCGTCGCTTGGCGGCCCGCAGCTTCTGCCTCCCGGCCTCTCAGCTGCGGCGCCGCCAGCTCCTCCCGCGTTGCTGCGGCGGCCCTCAGACGGGGTGCAGGGGTGGGTCGCCCCGCGGCCACCAGGGCTTCTATGGCGGCCAGCTGCCGCTCACCCTGGTCCCGGAAGGCGGCCGCCATGCCCGCCATGGCCCGGGCGAGCGTGTCCAGGGCCCGCTCCGTGCCTCTCTCGTCCATTCTTCGGGCCCCACGTTGGGCGCCAGTGTAGCAAGGTGGATGCTACGGGGGCCCGCCCGAAGGATGGAGAGACACAGAGTTTCGTGTAGAACCCTTCTTTATTTAAGTTTAAACCGCCACACACGTGCAGAAGCACCTTCACCCAGCTTCTCAGCCCCTTGCTGCTGGGCAGCCGTGCCTTATGAAGGCTGGCAGAGTGGAGAGGCTGATTGGGCCCACCTGTGCCCTAATCAGCCTGAGTGGCTGCAGCTCCTCCACCCTGCCACACTAACACTTTAATGTTTTCATACCTTTAAACATATTTAAAGGCAAAAACATGGCACCAGTTATTCTCGTGTCCAACAAAACATTCCTTTTTTGGGGATAAACAAAAAAATAACTTTTTTAAAAGTTGTAATGTAATGATGAAAAAAAAAAAATACATAAATAAATAAAAGGAAAAAAAAATTCTATCTTTAGACATATGAATCGATTTTTAGGAATTAATATGAGAATCGATTTAGAATTGGGAAATCGATTTTTTCAACACAGGCCTAGTCATTTTAGTAGCCAATTGTATATTGGGGTTCCCGTAACATGCCAGTTTATGGCATCCGTGGCTCTGAGGATGAAGAGCTCCTCGTCTTGTTATCAGTAAATCCCACTCATGTCCCACCAGCCATGTCAACCTCTTTGCATCAGAGCAGATTGGTCGCAGTTTCTCCGTGGCTTGAAAAGGCACAACTAGCTAAAGAGGACGGGGATAGACTGAATTTACATCCGCCCCTCATGTTTCTGTTCGAGCCGATTCAGTCTGAAACCCAGCGGCACAAATCTGTCACCACATCAAACATTTGCTCCTTAGATCTCAGTATAGACTTTTGCTTTTTAGTTTAATTTATCTGGGGAATATTTGCCAAGAACACATGCTGTCGTTCATCAACACCCTACTTCACACAGACAAACACACAGGTCATCACTCATTCATGCCTGGCATCTGCCCAGCGCGACCACAGCCTTCTACTGTTGGCTCAGTGGGCAGCTCCACCAGAGCAGTTTGCATGTTCAAAAAAAAAAAAAAAAATTTGCTCAAGGGCATCTCTATGGTATTAGCTGACGGAGAGGGGGGGGCAAGTCACATTTACTTCCCTGAGCTACATTTTTCTTGGCAAATCTGGGTCTTAATCTTCTCATCGGCCCACTTGTCTAAACTTAAGGCCGGCACATATTCGAACTTGACCCCTCTTGTAATGACAGACATTAAGAAATAAAAACTGTAGTCAGTCAAATGATTTTTGGAAAGCTTTGGCAAAATATCATCAAGTACTTTTATTTGCAATATGCTGGATCCCCTATCGTTTTTACTGAAACATTAGTGATGGAATCAACAATGTTATTAAATGCATAATTTGTGACTTGAGTAACTGCACAAGATGGGATGACTGGGTTTCACAAAACAGCATGAAATGACTATAGTGTTGTTATTATTAACGGAATGCAATTTGTTGAATTAACATACCAGTACAGAATAACATCTGAAGTTAATGGGAAGCTTTATTGTGATGGGCAAAACATTTAGAGTGAGGTTGGATAATGAACGTCCACAAATGGAGGGGAAAAGGGATAAGTCCAAGAGACGACAGTTTGCGTCCAGTGTGGAAATATTTGTAGACAAGTTGCATTTCTTGAAGGCCATTAATTTGATTGATTTAGGATAAGTTCATGAAAAAATTGTAGTTCGAACAGCCTAACATAAGTAGAAAAAAATGAAAACATTAGCTAAACTCTGAATGAGGTCCATGTAAAATGTTTGAACTGGACGCAAAGATGATGGTGTTGTTCCTTGTCACCGGAGTAACCGAGAAGACCGAGGAGTACAGATAAATAAGTAGACTGTATAAAGAGAGCTGGACAAAGCCCCTGTGATGTCATCTGCAGGCTTCTGAAAAGTGGCTTTGAAGCCCAACTGTGAAAGCTCTGCCATCATTGCCCTGAAGGCAAACCCAAGAATGGGCTAGGTCATTTTTAACTTCAGATCTGGTGCGAGATAGCTAATAATAGATCTGAAGTTATATAGTGCCAAACTAAATGTCCATCTGTGTTCATCTGCAATCAGGACACAAAAGATGCTTCTTTTCTGTCAAAAAATGGTTTCACATAGACAGCTGCTATTGTAAAACTATAAATAACACAGATTGTCCAAGTCAGCAACAGTAACTAATGGGTGGTACTTTTATATAGGTCAGTTAATAGAAAAACAAGCCATATTAACTTAACAGCAAGAATGTTCTGTTAGGGCTTTATTAACAGCCAGAGGTGTCAAAAGTATTCACATTCATTACTCAGGTAGAAGTATAGATACTAGAGTTTAAAAATACTCCTGTACAAGTTGAAGTATCAACTCAAGTTTTTTACTTGAAAAGTACTGGTTTCAAAACAACTTAAAGTATAAAAGTAAAAGTAATGTAAGGGGGAAAAAGCCATTAAGGACAAAGGCCATTGAAAATGAATGCATCTAAGTATAATGCAAATATATTAAAGAACCATATATGTGTACTTTTGAGCATTAACATGTGTTTCAGAGAGCAGAAGATATGATGACTAGTTGCCTATAAGTATTGTAATGGTGCAAAAAGTCAAACTTCAGAGGCATGTTATCATTTATCCTAACCTTTATTGGAATGTACATCCAAGTTTAGTTGCAGGAATCTGAGAGCAACGGATGTAAGAACAAAACTGGACAAGAACATCTGAAACAACCACAACCAAATTCACTGTATCCGGATGGAACAATTTAACTGGATAGTTTTTTTTTAAAGGCTGCAATGAAATAGAGTAACGACGCTGTTTTTAAATTGTAAGGAGTAAAAAAGTACAGATAATTGCATGAAAATGTAAGGAGTAAAAGTAAAAAGTCGTCTGAAAAATAATTACTCCAGTGAAGTATAGATAACCAAAATTTCTACTTAAGTAAGGTAACGAAGTATTTGTACTTCGTTACTTGACACCTCTGTTAACAGCACACAATTCATGTTCCCCAAAACTTTTAATCATACTATAATTTAATCTACCAGGCTATGAATATGCTTACGTTTGCTGTAAAGTTGGAGATTTTATTTTATGGGTCAGTCGAAATAGACTCCCCTTTAGAGCCAGCCCCCCATTCAAGGAACTGGACTTTTCAAACTTCACAGTTGGCACCAAATTTAAAAACCAGAGGCTGCGCCTTGAATTACGGTTCGCAGTCATTTTTGACATATTTCAGTAATATCGGGATAACACTGGCACTCAGTAAGTTGTTGTAACAGTCTGGATCAAACCTTGAACTAGGCTGACACAGACATCCGTAAAAACCACTCTGGCCATTCCCCAAACAGGTGACAGCAATCAGTCTACAGTATGTAATTTCATTCTGTAGATCGGAGTGATAGTAGTTTTTCCTTCAGACTGGAAATTATAAGAGTATATTATGCAATTATTACAAAATTGAGTGGCAGATACATGGATGGTAACGGTGACCAGCGGAACAACAAGGTGTGCCCCTTTTTCATGAGAGTTTACCCTTCATGTGGCAACGTGTTGCTCTGCTCAGACCAGTCTGAACTGCCCCTCACTAGGACACGACCGCTTCAGCATCAAATGATATTTTTAATCAAGTGGTCAAAAGCTATTGCACAAACATTCTAAAGTAGCTTAGGTCAACAGCGTCCTAGAGCCTGTTCAGTTAGCTGGAATGCTCCTGTATGCTGCAAACAGGCCTCTCTTTGTGTTGCAGGCCAGCAGCCTCACGCCACACCGCACTGCTCTGGAATCCTGTTTGTTTTCTTTCAAATTTCTCAACCTAGTTCACTCCAATGTAGAAGCGCAGTGTACTGTGTGTGTATGTGCTCACTGTGTTTCAAGGTGTGCGTCAAGTGTGCATCTGTGTTTGTATCAGCGCAGCAACAGTATGGCTCATTGAGCGTGTGCTCATTTTAAGCCGATGCCAAAGTTCACAAGCTTTAAAGTGGAACATACAGGAGGGTGAAAATATCATAAACCTTGATACTGTGTACAGCCATCCCCCACTGTATGTTCTTAATGTGAAGAGTAACAGATAGATGCCTATTGGACTAAAACCTTGTGTTTTGTGGCCAAAGGTCTTGGTTTTTAATTTGCATTTTAGCCTTTGAAGGTTTTTTTTGTTGTTTTATTTTTCCAGCAAATAAAATTGCGATGGTTAATCTTAAGTGTGTGAAAGAAATTGATTGCGTTGAAGACAAAAAAAATGAACAAATTAAATCCTTTCCATGCTTGTATTTCTGTATTCCAGCACGTTTATTTCCAGTCAATCCACTTATCTAACTATTAATCTGCAATGATCCACAGTAGTATTCTCGTTAACCCTCTATGTTGACTAAATGAATGCTTAAGTCGTCCCCTTTCCTTCTCTGATAGCCTGCCTAGACCTGGTATTATCAGGCACCCTTTGGGATCTGATCAATAAAAAGAACATCAATAGATCAGATGGTTTTTTGTGGGAGTTTTTTCTGCAAAATCCCACGTACTTTTCTCACCCTAAACGGCATTACTGTTAAAATATGGAATCTCTTAAACATGAAGAATCTTTTAGATATGTCTTTTTTTATTTATATCTATTTATTAAAAACATATTTCAACATGCTCAGTTATTTAATAGATGGAAAGAGGCGCAAGGAATATATTTTCAAAAAATGAGGGAAGGATCTTGCATAGTCAGCACAGCTCTGTTGAGTGTGGCGTTTACATGTTCCCCCCCCAAGTGCCTTAGTGGTATTTACTCCAGCTTCTTCCCACGGTTCAAAAACATGCATGTTGCGTGAATTTGTGATCATAAGCTGTTAGTGTGAGCTTGCACAGCTATTTCTGTCTGTGATGGACTGTTGACCTGCCAAGGGTACACTCTGTCCATTTCCAAATGACAGAGTGTACCTGTCATGTAAAATATACAAAATATACGAATCAGCATGTCAAAACGCACCAATATTGGTCCAATGAAGACAAGAGCATAAAGCAGCAGAAAAGAATTACACCTTGTTCCCACTTCTTCTCCATCAATCTGTAAGAAACGCAGAACGGGCCCTTTGGTGTTTAACCACAGGAAGTGCAGTTCTTAACAATTGGGCGGTTCAATGCTAATTAGGATTGCCACCCCTCCCTTGAAATACGGAATTGTTACGTAATTGGGAATTAAAAGTTGTGTTCCGTATTGAACCAAACGGACATACATTATGCTCTTATTTATTAATGTCATAATATACAGGTGAAGGTCGGAAAATGTAAATATATTGCAAAACTTTATTCATAGTAAATTCAAATTAAGGTGAAACAAATGTATTATTTCCCACTACATACAAAGTGAGATATTTCAAGCCTTTATTTGTTATAGTTTTGGTGATTATGGCTCACAGTTTATGAAATAAAATAAAAATAAAAAATCCAAATAAAAAATCTCAAAGAATTAGAATATTTTATGAAATCAATGAACAATTCAATCATCAAAATTATAACAAATAAAGGTTTAACATATATTGCTTTGCATGTAATGAGACTATGTAATATATTAGTTTCACCTTTTCAGTTGGAGTATTGAAACAAATTAACTTTTACACTATATACACCATATATTACCATACTTTTACACAAACATAGCATAGGAGGCTATTTCAGTTGCTAGTATGGTTGGCCGTCTGTACAGTCATGCAAGTTCAATGTTATTGAAGCACTTTAAACTTGAAATCAAAGCATTTTGGTTTTTTCGCATAAAATATATATATTTCTATGCAGTTTAGAAGTTTTGGGGATGTCCCTTTTTTTGGCGTCTGTGCTGCTGAAATCGGGCCGTCCCTTATTTCTATTTCTGAAAGGTGGCAACCCTAATGCTAATGCTAATGATACTAACTATAAACTACTCTAATAACAGCATACACTCAAAGCCTATATCATTTCTCTACATAGTCAAACTAGTTGGTTTTTCAAAAGCCTGCTAGTTATCTGCGCTGTGCTAGCCGACACTGTAGAACAGTGTAGATGTTCTCTCTGAAACCGATAGCATGAAGGTCAGGAAAAGACCAGAAGGAGGACTTTTGTAACTACGTCAGAGCCTACCGAGGTTCCCATCGGAGTGAAAGGACTTCCAGATGTGCTATGAGTTCACAAAAGCGAGTGGAAATGAGGCGTTAGGCCTTTCAGGCAAATCATTAAGCTCCCTGCCATTTGTTAACTATAAATATAAACAAAAAGACAAGGAACTGAACTTTTTTATTGATTTTAGTATGGATCTGATTTCTTTATGTCATAGTGATGCTGTGCTTTATTCTTTTTACATTTTTTAAGGTCAGAATGATGCTAAAATGTCCTTGAATAATTGGATCCTTGTGTATAATAATCTTTCAGTCCTGGGATCAATAAAGTACATCTTTATCTTAATACATCTTGTGACTTTGGATTCTGTTTCTTTTTTTCCTTCCTTTTCTTCTGAAATTGGAAGACCAGAAAAACATCCTTGTGAGCATCCTGCTGCCCGTGTGCAGTTAGGGCAGTGGTTCCCAAACTTTTTCTGGTGGGCCCCTCTGTGGTTTATAGGAACATTTTTGCGGCTTTTGGCAGTTAGGTTTAACTGGACACAGCTTTGATTTGATAGCTGTAGAATGAGTTTTGTTTAAGATAGCTATTTTATTTTCATCCTGCTCGCTGAGTAAATACGTTGATTGCAGGTGTCTTTACTGTGTGTATTTAACATTAGCAGAACAGACTGCGTTGCTCTGAGCTTAACTAGCTTATGTATTATCTGCATCACTTACCACTTTCTTGATGCTTTTTTTTGCTCCTCCTGCTTTTTTCTTTCGTTTCTCATTGCCAGATGGATAGCTTCTCTTCATTTTGATAGAACAGCTCTCATCCAGTTTGTTTACATAAGACGCAGTAAGAGAGAGGTAGAGGCGGGGCCCCTTTTCGGGCGTTCTCCGCGGCTGAAGACTGTCGTTGCAAATTATCCTCATTTTGACTGCTTTGTTGCAAAGTTGGTCGGCCCTCGGGGGCCGGCTCGGGGCCCCAAGCATTTGCCTAGTACGCCTGTTGGCAAGCAGCGCCTCTGATTATGCTAGCAGTGTCCAAGCATTCATTTTTCATTCATTCATACCAAAACCCCCTGCAATGGCTTTACGCCCACTCTAAGGGGCACACCCCCCACTTTGGGAACCACTGAGTTAAGATCAGTAGGCTGTCCTTTAACGTGACGGGACATATGAGTTCACACACTCAAAATGTAGTCACAAGCATCCTTGGGTGGGGTGGGTGCTTACACCCGTATTTACAGTGGTCCTACCTGCTATCCAGTTTCTAACCAGGGCTCAAGTCCACTTCCTTCTCCATGCTAGTTTGTATTGATGGCTGACCAAACCACAGGAATTCATTATCCTCAAAATTTTACTAAATATTGTGAGCCAAGCAGGCGCTTCCTGACAATGAAACCATAGCAAACAAGTAGCCTGTTATTTCTTGGTCTGATGACCACTGTTGTCTGAGTTATATGAACTGTAACCTCGTTAATCAGGAAGCCCATAATTATCTTGGTCAACTTGGATATGCTCGCAAAAATGTTTCCTGATTATTTTTCATTCTTCCTGTATGGGAACAAAAACATGAATGTATTTCATCAAAATTTAAAACAAAGTTTGATCTCAATCTAAGCAACAAGGAAATTCACCTGGGATTACGACCTTCCCCGATCACTTTGGACTGCGGTACCACCAGAAGGTCAATAGTCTTTTACACCTTTACATCCAGACAATTTAAAGGTGACGGTTCGATTACCGTATTTTCCGCTCTTAAAATCCTTAATTTCTCAAAAATAGTCAGTGCGCCCTATAATTAGATACACCTTATGTATGAATTGTTGTTGTGCTCACTGACCTCAAATCAATTTTTTTTTTTTTTTTAAATATTTTTATTTTTATTTATTTTTTTCCCATTATATCACCCAGTGCTCTTACCTACTGTAAGTGACAGTCCTGGGCATTGCCGTCTCTACCAACCCCGGGAGGTCCTGCACTGAGCTCAGGTCTCCTCCTAAACCTGAGGAGTGAGCAGGCCGCTTCTTTTCACCAGACAGGGTGGGGTTTTTATGTGGTACACTGCACTCAAAAATCTGTCAAAATGTTTTAGTGCAACTTTGGTAAGTGACGAAGTCGCTCCACTTAATTGATTGTCGGGCCATTCAGCTGACACAGGGACGTTGTATTAAAGTCAGTCCTTGGTTGGATACGTGTTGCAATGTCAGACAACGTTAGATAACTAATTATGTAGCTGGCAAGCAACCATTATCCAACATCTAGTCAATGTTAACTTACTATAATTAGACGTCAAGCCAACTATAGGTCTTTTTTTTTTTTAAAGATTTTTTTGGGCTCTAGCGGCCCTTTATTCAAGTTGCAGACAGGAAGGGGGTAGAGAGAGAGAACGGGGATGACATGCAGGATTTGAACCTGTGACCACTGCAGGAGGACTGTAGCCTCAGTATATGAGCCGCTTGCTTAACCCACTGCGCCACTGAGCGGCCCAACTATGGGTTTTTAGCGCAAACCCAATTTTCAAATCTATATCATAATCCAATTAAAATCAAATGTTGGAATACAACATTTTTTCCAACCTCACACTAACTTCAGTTGTCCACTATCGCTGGCAACGACGAACCAATCAGAGAACAGGATGTTGTACGTTGTTTACCTCCTCCACTTTTTATTTGTCGATTTGTGGAAGACATTTAAGATATTTAAAATATCTATTTTTCTGTATTAGTTACAACTGAACGATATTTTGTGAAAAAGTTGAATAAAGTTTGAATTACCAGTCAGTTTTGTTTCACTTTCTATATGTGTTATCATGCGCCTTATAACCCGGAGCACCTACAGTATGTATGAACATAGACCCGTTCATTGATTTTGCACCTTATAATGCGGTCCACCTAATGGGCCTCAAAAGTAACCTTTAGTATGAAAAAGGTTGATAAATTAAAACAAAATTATGGATATGTTTACATATGACAATATCTATCACAAAATGAGATAATTATATGCTTAATATGGACATCTCGTACAGAAAGTCAAAGAAACAAAGAAAATCAACACTGCCAAGAAGAATCAGATTTCAAGTGCATTTTCTTTTTCTTAGGACCAGATAAACCTTTTGGAATTTCCCTTTCTGGTCAAAATTATTTTTTTTAAGGTGTAAAGGTGCAGTTTATTAACAATGCATTTTGATTGCATCTGAATCGGATTGCAGCTTCTTTATATAATTTTTGTGATATAAGCAGAAAAGCTTCAGAATTGTTGTAGAAGTGGCACAGGGCATCTCACTGCATCATCTCATTGATTTAAACCACAGATAATAAGACATCCCCCCACCTAAAAATATATGACACTTTATTACATCACTGATGATTTTTATAATAAAAATCAACACAAGAGAGAACAAATCATGAAATCAGTTGAAATAATTTGGGGAAAGCTATTTGATTTTAGAGAAATATCTTATTTTTACCTGACCGGGACCTGAACAAAAACAATGTGACAAACCTCTATGACGTGAGGCATAGCTTTTATGATGAGTTAGCTTGAAGCCTGGTTGTCAGGCCTGCCATACCAGCAGGAGCTGACCTAAACCTTAATCTGAAAATGAGCAAAACGGTGGAACAGACTCATGGGAACCAAGTTCCAGGTCACTGACTCAGACTTATCTGACTAAACTCACATTTTCAGCTTGACTAAATTCACGCCAAGCCAACTATCCATCCATCCATCCGTTTTCCGCCGCTTGTTAGTTGGCCATGATGTCAACTAATGTTTCCTTAAATTAATTCTGACCGAAACATCTGAAAAGGGAATTGCAAGATCTGAAGCTATGCCGGTAGGCTCCTAATCAAGCTCCACTGGTACCCTTGACTAGCCAACGCTCAGTTGACAGATCTCGGCTCAGGGGCAAAGTCAGTAATCTGAAAGGGCCCACGCCAACCAGGGTGGCTCAGGGTGGCTCAGCTTGAGGAAACGGCCGTCCGATGGCTGCCAGAGCAAACAGTCGAAGAGCTAGGAGCTATCCTCTGGTAAATATGTTTATTTTCTCTGTAAATTTGGATATTTTATCATGGGGGTCAATGGAGATTGACTTGCTTTTGGAACCTTAACCCTACTGGTCATTCAAGGAACTGCATGTATATCAACTTTGCAGTAAGCGGGATGTAGCCCCTTGTTCCTTCCTGAATGTGACCTGCACAGTTGCACAGTCAGTTTATCTTTGAAACATAAAGAGACAGAGTGAAATTACATCAAGATAATCATTTGGTGAAATCCAGAGGCTAAACACACAAAGTTAGACCAATGAGCTGTCCAGGAACATTCACACTGGAAGGGTAGTTTCTTTGTCTGCAATTCAAAGAGCTAAGTCATGTTGGTGATTCATGATATTTACAAAGATGAAGATGAGATTTCAGAATATTTTGGAGATCTTTATAAGATGTTGTTGATTATGCTGTTATGTCACTTTGCATGGCTGAACATTCATCTTTCGCCTGCCATTAAAAAATTTCACACTTTGATGTGTTTGACTCTGGTTCAAACCCTAAACTACTCAGTTTCCAGTAACGCGAGGAAATGCCTTTCCTGGGCTGTCCCAGTAAATGCCACTTATAGACGGCTCCTTCTAATACTGCAGGGTAAGCTGCTTTGAAAAGCACCTCTAAAACTCTTCAGGGCGGTGTGCACTGAATGTCCCACACCTGCACAAACACATCGAGCCAGGAGAGCGGCCCGTCGCCCTGCCAGGCACGTTAAACCACATGTCCAACAGGCAAGGAGAATAACATATCTGGGAACAGTTACCATGAGAAGCAAAGGTAACACAGAATACGGTTTACCACAAAAGGTTGAGCTCAAAAGGCACGGTAGAGGTACGATGTCTAGTGTATACATGCTTAATGAAAATCACTTGTCCAAGTTAAGTACAGACAAAGTATCCCCGGTACAGAAGATTTAATATGCGTGACATACAACAGAGATCTTTGGTAAAATGAAAAAGAAACAAAAAGCCGGATGGGTGGAGGACAAAAAGAGAAGGGGAAAAATGTTAAAACTGAAATCAGATTGGGTGAGAAAAACCACTTGGAAACTTCATGGACAATTAAATTAAAAAAAAAAAAAAGAAAAGTGTTTGGACCAGTGCACATGAGAAACACGCTCTTGAGAGAGGCTATGGACTGACCCACTACGACAAGAACACCTACCTGTCAAATTTGCCCCGTAAAGACTCTTCTCACCAGGACAAGGCTTCACATTCACACGGCATTGCATGTAACCTTGTGGTTACATAACTGTCTCACTGTTCAGTCATTGTACTGGAAGTGAGACCTCACAAGGGGCCAATGCTTCAAATCGGGATACCTCAGTTTTCCGCCAGTAGGCCTTTGAGTACTCCCTTAATTATAGGAAATGTCTCCGATAAGTGTTTAGACTCAGATGAGTTAGATAATCCTAGTATCAGCCTCTCAACGGGGTAAAAGACAGCTGCTCAATGATGCTAATCTAAGCTGCACCTCCTATCCAGATCCTTTTGTAGTGGTCAGATAGAGACTGAACCGCCTAACACGCCATATTATCTTTAGAATAAGAATGATTACACTCAGGTCTTTATTCACAGCTCAGAAATCAAGCTCACTGAAAGTGCAAAGTCGCTACAGTGACAGCTAGCCATCTAACAGCTGCCTGTTTGGCTCCTGAGGGCTTTACCGATCAGCGGTCTTCATGGACCCATCAGTACCAACCCAGACTTGGTTATGGCAGTCCTTCAGTACAATTAAAAGTGTAAAGAGCTGTATTAACTTAAAATAAAAGTGGTAATGCTCGCATAGCACTTGATTCCCAGGTCATATGTGACTAGTGTTGCCACCCGTCCCGTAAAATACAGAATTGTCCTTTATTTGAGAAAAAAATGTTGCGTCCCGTATTGAACTAATACGGGACGCGATTTGTCATGTCCCCATACACACGTCTGTCACACACACATCAACACTAAATTTAACAATAATGAACAAAATAAAACACAGGAAACATTAAGGCCAGCAAAATCTTTGTGGTGGGACAACAGGACCTGCTGCGTCTGTGCACATATCTTTCTATGTTATTTTATATAACCAATACGGACATATATTATGCTCTTATTTATTAATGTCATAATATACAGGTGAAGGTCGGAAAATTTTAATATATTGCAAAATGTCATTCGTAGCAAATTTAACTAAAGGGGAAACAAATATATTATTTCCCCACTACATTCAAAGTGAGATATTTCAAGCCTTTATTTATTATGATTTTGGTGGTTATGGCTCACAGTTTATGAAAACCCCAAATAAAAAATAAATTGGGGAATATTTTATGAAATCAATAAACAATTCCATCATCAAAATTATAACAAATAAAGATTTAACATATCTTGCTTTGCATTTAATAAGACTACGTAATATTTTAGTTTCACCTTTTAAGTTGAATTATTGAAATACATTAACTTTTACACCATATTCTAGTTGAATTATTGAAATAAATTAACTTTTACACCATATTCTAGTTGAATTATTGAAATAAATTAACTTTTACACCATATTCTAGTTGAATTATTGAAATAAATTAACTTTTACACCATATTCTAGTTGAATTATGGAAATAAGTTAACTTTTACACCATATTTTAGTTGAATTATTGAAATAAATTAACTTTTACACCATATTCTAGTTGAATTATTGAAATAAATTAACTTTTACACCATATTCTTAGGCTATATTATACATCTGGGCTGATGTGGACATACGTAGCATAGGAGGCTATTTCAGTTGCTATATGGTTGGCTGTCTGTACAGTCATGCAAGTTCAATGCTATTAAAGCACTTTAAACTTTAAATCAAAGCATTTAGTTTTTTCATATAAAATAAACACATTTCTATGCAGTTTACAAGTTTTGGGGCTTTTTTTTTGGCTCCTGCACTGCTGAAATCAGGGCGTCCCTTATTTCTATTTCTGAAAGGTGGCAACCCTATATGTGACATTAATGCTAAATACTAAGTCACTAAAGTGACGACAGCTAGCAGTCAACACTGTTAACACTGTAGACTGCAATGCAGCTGTCACTCAAAAATAATGCTGCTAATTATGTATAAATGTGTGGCTTTATGTACATTTACAGGATTAGTAACATTCAAATTTAGGTCCCTCCCACCATACCATTCTATTTTATGTGATATCTAGACGGAAATCTGTTATCTCAGCTCTAAAGTTGTCTAAATGTTAAGGCAGGTGTCAAAGTAGTAACCGTGCGAGTGTGTGAGCGTTTCCCAGCAGACTGAGTTGTAATGAGATGTTACTCATTTCACCTGCATTGGTTTTTACAGAATAAAAACACAAAACAGATGTATTCTCATTTGAATTTTACAGCAGCAATATATTTAAAAAATATTTAGCCAGAAGTATGTTAAACATTCTTGCCTCTGTTAACAAATGTAAAAGTTGCCCCACTTTTTGCTAAATCCAATGCCTGAATTTCCTTTGTCTCATGTTTCGATTCATAATGCAGGAAATGTTTTCAGTGTATTTTCAGCAGGAGTCAGGTCTGGACTGCGGGTAAGCCATTTTCACACCTGTGTCGTTTTACCGCTTATCCATGCTGTTGTAACATATGCAGACTGTGGTTTGGCAATGGTGAAAGAAGCAGGTCCTTCCATCGACGGTAGCACATGTTGCCCCAAAGTAGACACCTCCAGGGCTGACAAATAAAACCAAAGTGTCAAAAGCTGCCATGGAGCCTGATTCCAAAAAGTCAATACCCAAAGAGCTTCATGATGGAATATGCAATATGCAGAAATAAATGTGCAATCTCAGATTGGAAGTAACCAAGATAAGGCAGAAGTGTTTCTGGATGGTGCTTTGTTGTTGTTTTGTTTCTAATTGCATCATTAGCCCAGTCTCTCAGCAGACCAACAGATACTTATATCTCCATGATGAAATAATGCCACATGTTATGACTGAAAATAGTAAGATGACAGTGATAGTGGCGATGTGTCAATAGGAAAGAATGTAAACCCCAATCCTTCATGTGTTTCTACCCCAACAAGGTGTTTTTAACTCATGACCCTAAACTGAGAGAGTAGAAGAGTGATTGTGAGTGGACAGTTGCCTCCTCCAAATCTCCTCCTCCGTGGATGTGAACATAATCCCACGGTTACACGTCGAGTCATCGTCGATCATTGTACAGCCAGGCTGCAACCTTTTTGCCGGGGTCATTTTTGGTTTGGCACTCTCTGGAGTCTATTTCAACGCTCATCAAGAGGAAAGCAAGACAGTTCACGCTGGACAGGTTGTCAGTTCATCACAGGGAACAAATATTAAAAAATTGGTCCTTTGTTTGATGAAATGGACTCAAGATGAGTGTAGCTGCCTGAATTTGGCCACATATCGATCCAATGTGGCTCAGTTCTCCATTTTCATCGGCCCTGTGGTTCACGTTTGGGCCTGAAAATACCTGCTGCATCCCCTGTCAAAACTTGTTTATGAAATTTGAGCCACAACACATGCCAGAACCTAAGTTTGGCCCAGTTTATGAATTTTGGAATGTGTCTGGCCCACATACCACTTACCACTTAGTCAGCATTTATATGTGGACCCTATTTGTCTGCAGGTTCCATGGTGGACCATGTTTTCCCATATAGAATGATTTCACTGAAACCATATAGGACCCACATAATATATATATATATATAGGACTGTCTCAGAAAATTAGAATATTGTGATGGAGTTCTTTATTTTCTGTAATACAATTAAAAAAACAAAAATGTCATACATTCTGGATTCATTACAAATCAACTGAAATATTGCAAGCCTTTTATTATTTTAATATTGCTGATTATGGCTTACAGTTTAAGATTAAGATTCCCAGAATATTCAAATTTTTTGAGATAGGATTTTTGAGTTTTCTTAAGCTGTGAGCCATGATCAGCAATATTAAAATAATAAAAGGCTTGCAATATTTCAGTTTATTTGTAATGAATCCAGAATGTATGACATTTTTGTTTCAAATCACAATATTCTAATTTTCTGAGACAGTCCTGTATCTGTATATGTATATATATATATATATATATATATATATATATATATATATATATATATATATATATATATATATATATATATATATATATATATATATTTACAGGCTTTCCATTTGGACTCAGACTTCTTTATTGACATTTGACCCATTTAAAGGATAAACGAAAGGCAGATTCTTAGGTCTTGGTGTAGCTTGTAAAAATTAAAGTGGAAAAAATAGTCATAATTACTCAAATAAAATAACATAATAAAATATTAAAGTAAAGTAAAATAAGTAATAAACAAACAGACACCACCAAAACGCTTTATATCTATTCATCTATTATACGTGTGTGTGTGTGTGTGTGTGTGTGTGTGTGTGTGTGTGTGTGTGTGTGTGTGTGTGTGTGTGTGTGTGTGTGTGTGTGTGTGTATATATACGTGCAGGGCACAGGTCCAGCAGCAGCAATATTTTAAAGTGTACAGTGACATTAGAATGGATGTTTGCAGGCTTCAGTTCAAAGTGCAATGATGGATGTGGAGCTGTTCAACAGTCTGCTAGCATCCGGGTAGAGGCTGTTTTTCAGTCTGGGGCCTATAATGCTGAAACCATAAGTGATACATGCCTTTCTTCATCCCAAGGCCAAGGCCACTCTGTACCCAAGTAGCCCACTTTTAATCGCCATAACTGAGCCGCAAGTAGCTCAGGTTAGGCCCGAATGTGTCTACTGTCTGGGACTGTTACCAAATTGTTGAACCATTTTCCTTCACAGTCTTTTAAATAGGGTTATTTGCAAAATTCCAGTTTTCAATTTACATCCATGCAACATTTTCCAGACATTTTTGGAGACAAAGTTGCATTTTTGAGCCCTGGGAGTTCCGTCTTCGTAATTTGGCTGCTCACCATCCCTTTTGCATCGATGCCCTGATTCATTTGCAGAAGGAGTGGAAACATGTTTCTTGCTGTCTGGACTTGAGGTAGGAGAAGCATGTGAAACTTGTGCTGTCTGCTGCCGTTCTGACAGCGAGCTGAATGATAGCTCCCACCTGCGTCATCACTTCCTCCTCACTTCGCTGAGGAATTCCGCTTCCACGGTTCCAGCCGTGGAATAAACCATGTTGTTGTGAAGAGGAAGAGGATGGTGGGAGAGTAATATTTTCCGTTCCGTACGCAGCGGATTGGCATGCTGCGAGGCAAAGAGCGCTCAGTCAGCTTAAGGCACAGATGGATTTTTTTCCTTGTTTACTATATCTGGGTTGTCATACTGTCCTTTTTGTTTCGTGCACTAACGTGGCAGCTGAACTTCTCTCCTACTTTTTTTTTTAGCCTGTGGGAAAACTTAACCTGCGGAAAAGCTTAATTCAGCGACCTTCCCATTATATAGATAAGGGGTGGGTTTGGCTCAGGAGTTATTCAGATGTGGTTTGATCTTTGATCTCCAGTCCACATATGGAGATAATGGGGAATCCCCCTTTACCTATGTGGTAGAGAAAAACCCTGTATGACAATTAGACTAAGAAGATATGTGGGAATTGTGGGAATGCGGTTTGTAGGAATCAACAACAGTGCTATATAAATAATGCATTTGCCATTCACAATAACAAAGGATCCGATAGCAGCAGACTGACACACGGACAGACAGACTTGGGGCGAGGGTGTAGGCTGCAGCCTGACCTTGCAGCTCGCAGACAGATGAGGAGAGGCCTTTCGTTCCAGAGGTACAGACAGACAGGGAGGGGTCCTGTTAGCGACTCTGTAGAAAACTGCATATCTGGAAACAATTAGCTCAGATGGGAAGCCTCGCCAAAGCATTTTCTATAAGGCACAGCACAATTCTTTCAAGAGTGCACTGGGAAAAGGTTTGCTGCCCTTTTGTTTACCAAAACCACAAGTCGCACAGGGGTGATTTTAATCAGTACAACATCATTTCTCACAGCTAGTGTTTTTTTTTTATAATCCTTAATTTCATTAAGCATACATTTCTGTTCATGCTGACAGTTTATTCAAAGGGAGAGACCTTGCAAAGCAATATTTTCACAGCCGTTTATGAAATACAAGCAGTCCTTGATCTTTCACCTTTTGTCCACTCACTGTAGTCATCTGAAAACTGTGTTCCCTTCTGCAGGGCACAGCAGTAACAAGTCTATCTATTGTTGACTTTCCTTTACTCCAGACACGGAACAGATGCTGTGTTTTTTTCATTAATGCCAGAAGGTCTGACCAGGTTTCCCTGGAAAAGCCTAAAGCGCAGCAGCAAAGAGGGACTTATCGCACAGTTCCCTAAAAAAAAAAAAAAAATTCTGGCTTGAACCTCGTTCTTTCAGTCTGAGGATTTTTTTTTCTTTGTGCTGGTGCCAGAATAGGAAGCTAAATGTGTGCGCGCTGATTTTATATCTTGGCCGCACTCAAAATACCTTGAAGTTTAAAGTTTATGAAGTCGAGTCATTAGTTATACAATTGCTCAAGTCACAAAGTGTTGGTGCTTTTTTTTTTGTATTACATAATTGCACTAATTGTGTGCACAGGAACAAGACAAATTGTGCATAGGCATGGATCTGTAATTTGACACACTCCCATTGAGCACAACCTCAACGTTGCAACATCATTTTAAAGCGCAGTCGGCTGATTTCACACGTGAAGGTCAGTTTTCCTGGAGACGGCCATCCAGGCTCAACTCATTAGTCAGTACTGTTCACCCCGTGTTTATTATGTCTCCTTCAGCTCTGGAGAAGCTTTGTTAAGTCTTACAGAATAATCCCAGTGATGATGTCAGGGTTTTCTCAGCTACAGTTCTGTAACAGAAAGCTTGACATGGCTGCTGACCAAGCGGGGAGGGTCTAATGAAAATATATGAACTGCTCTTTGGGGAATGTAGCATTCAGCATTGTTTGTGGTTGACCAAGGAAGTTGATGAGAAATCACTTTTTAACATTTTTTAAGCTCTCGCTTATGCCACATGATTAACAACAGAGTTCCCATGGAAATGGTAATTATTTACTACTATATGAGGACTCTTGGAGGGTGTATTGTCTGGCAAGAGAGTCGATTTCTACACCAAAGTTAAATATGCTCTGCCTAGGGCTGCGTGCAAAGTCTCCGCCAAATTTCAAGAACTTTGGCACACATGTATTCGTATAATTTCTCCAACAAATAGACAAACACACACAAACAGAGGCAGGGAGGACAGCCTGTCTGTGAATTTTTAAAGGGGACCTATTATAGTATTTAATGTCTATTTTAAACAGGCCTTGAATGTCTTAAAAATAAGCTTTTGATTGTTTTTTCTATATAAATTAGAAATTCAGCCTCTGGGCCATGTCTTTATTTTTACCGTTTCTAACCTCCTTTTCTATTAGGGATTCTGAGGGGAGGGGAGGTTATGATAATGAGGCTCTGTGCTGATTGGCTGCCTGAATGACGTGAAGCAGGGGAGGGAACAAAGCCTCGCTCTGGGGAGAAGAGCAGCGGCTCCGTACACTATTAAACCGTGTCCCATGCGATGCTAGCGAGCGTCAGCGACAAAACCAATTCCATTGCTTTATTTTCTATTGGACTGTTCTAACTGGCCGCGAGTTTAACGGTTTCAGTGTGGACAGAGAGCGTCCGATGTCACACAGCTCTACGCGATAGTCGGACGCTCGCATTCAGTTACACCGTGTAAACGGATCTTAAAGTCTAAATTACAGTTCTGCGTTAAATCAACGCGTACCCTACGCCGTAGGCTCTGCGTCGGTGTAACGCGGAACCATAAATCAGCCTTTAGTTACCTGAAAAGGGGACCGGGTCACATCGTCTTCACACTAATTCACACAGGAAGATTTAATTGAATTCTAAACAGGTACACCACAGTTCTTTACTCCGATTCCTCATCATTTCATTTCTTATGTTACAAGACAAATGAATCATGTTATTGTAAATAAATCACAACACTGAATGTTCACAAATGGCAACTTTATTGTTAAAAAAAAACAAAAAAAACATTTGTACACATTATATACACCATATACACTACTTATATACACCATACACTGTTTATATACACCAAGTTGTATATAAATAACATTTATGCACTATTGCTGGCTCAAGGAAGGACCGTGCATCTTCTGAAGGTGTCGTTGAACAGCTTCAGGTGCATTGCTTGGAAGATCTGAAACCATAAACAGAAAAAAATGTATTACTAATAGAGCTCCGGTGTTACCTAAAGAGTGAGTGGCTCCCTTAGGGAACACTGGAGCCACCGGAGCTGCTCGTCGGAGCTCCGGTGTTACCCGTAGACAAATATAAATAACATAAAAAATTAACGTCACTTACTGATGACTCATGTGTAGTTGCTGGGTCCGTACTGTTGGTACTGATCCTTTTATGAGGGTAAGTGTCGATGCAAAACCAAATTTTTACTGTCCCTCGTTGTTGAAACAGCCCGAGGTAAAGTGGTTAGCACACACGATACCCCGCTTCGAAACAATGGCGGAGTTCTTGTTCTGGCGGAGTTAGTTGTGGGCGTGGTTTCAGCAGCGGAGGCGACCTGTGGAAATCACTCCTGTCGTGACTCACGACGGGAGCAGATTCTGAACGGCTCGTAAAAGTCACATGACACTGGAAGGATCATCCGGGCGGCTGTACAGACGCTGCAGAATTTGGTTGATTTCCTCCTTCTCTGAGTTGGCAAGGGGAGGGGAGACCACTTTATAAATGTTAAAGCAAGAGAAAACCTGTTTTTCATAATAGGTCCCCTTTAATTTAGTCCTGAATTTGACGGAAAGCCAAGGGAAATTAAGATGTGAGAAATATGATACCTCCACTGCTAATCTTCATCAGAACTCTTGCTGCAGCATCTTGGATAAGATGAAGGCTCCTAAGAGTCATTATAGGACATCTTACAAATAAGTATTTGCAATAGTTCAATCTCTAAGTGACAAATGAATGGACGAGTCGTTTTGTATCACTCTCGGATAGAAATTGTCTCGAGCTTATAATATTGAAAAGGTGAGGGAAAGCAGTATTAGAAGCATATTTTGTGTGTGATTTACAGTAAAGGCCAAATCCTGGTGGAGAATAGCTCCTCTCACTAGTACCAGAGTTAATAAGTGATCAGAAAGTCTATTGGTCAGGTCCAAAAACAACAACTTCAGTCTTATTTGAGTTTAGTAGCAGGACATCAGCAGCCATCCCGGTCTTGATGGCGGGTAAACAGCTTTAAAAAACATGTGTTTCTGAAAGGCATCTAATGGGGAATAATCGGAAACAAGTCAACAACAAGTTGCAGGTGAACTCACTTAACAGTAAACCAAAAGCGGTTTATATAAATCTGCAGGAGAGCGCAGCTCTTAGCCAGTAAAACTGATACGAGTTTGGCATCTCAGACACATTCAGTGCGATTAAAAAACTTAAATGAAAGCCTGTAAAGGCCAAACGTAAGAAAAATACTCTGATGAATGTCAACGTAGCATCTTGATCTGGATCTCTGTACATCGTGGAGTGAAACACCTGCATGAGAAACAGAAACCCGCATAGCAAAATGTTGTTTTTTTCTTCTTCTTTTTATTTCCTCTCTGCTCAAATGAACATTTACCTTGGCAGGCAATGAGACAAAACAGCAATGTGTGATTAAAGCCAATGTTTTTATTCCAGGCTTTTACAGGAAGCTAATTAGCTGAGGTATGCAGTCGTGTGCCAAGCTAATAGGGGGGGAAACTGCCATTCCAGCAAAGGAGCGATGGCCTCAAAAAGCTGCAAGAGTATGTATGTACATTCACAGCCGCCTCTGAACGAGCCTCAAGATGGTTAATTCAAACTATTAAGAACATGGACTGAAACGCTGGAAAAGTTAAGGTGTGATCCAAGCACACTCAACTGCTATTCTGGTTGTTTTCCATCTCTTTTTCTGTCTTTTGTCTCTCTGTGTTCTTTCGCGTGTCTTCGTCGGCTCTCGTGTAAAGAAAGTACGGAGGATTTACCAAACAAGAACTAAAAAGAGAGAGAATAAGAACCCCTCTGATTCCTAACTAATGTGGGTTCAGAAGCCATAATGCAAAACACTCTGGCTGAACACACTTAATTCCAACTGTCAAGCATGATAATAGGGTGATAGGTGATTTGAGTTATTTATTTATTTTTGGCAAGACCTGGGCACTCTGCAGTTATTAAGCTGATCATGAACCACTCTTCATACCCAAGTATTCAGTCATCTGTTTGACAGCTAAAGCTTGGACAAAAGTAGGAAACAGGACAAACACAAAACACAAAAAGAAATCTTGCAATGATCCAATCAAAGTCACCCTCAACCTGACTGAAATGCACGAGCAGGACGTTAAGCAAGCTGTGCAAAATCAAATCCCTCCACAGCTCAGTGACCTGAACACAACCGTGACAGTGACTGATAACGTCACACAGAAGGTAATTACTTGAAGCTCTATCTGCAAAATGTGCTTCTACAAAGGAAATGAATCATGGGATGTACTTCAGTCTTTACACCTTACTTTTGGCTTGGTTGTTGTTCAATAAATAATGACACAGTGTACGTGTCATGTGCTGTTTTTCATCTGAATTTATCTACTTTCACCTAACTGTCGGTTTTCCTGAGACTTATGTCTCTTCTGCATTTTCCTTTGGTTGTTTTGTGTTTCTTTTTGTGAGACATATAATATACAGTATAATTTAGAGATTAGACTTGGGCCCCCCCAAGAAATCTTATACCTCAAGGTCTGGAGTATTATTCTGTCTGCTGCAAATTCATCAGTAAAAAGAAAAGAAAAAACAAGGCAAGGCAAACCTCAATGGGCATTTTAGCAAAATTTCAGTAGCATAAAAACAAAAACAAAATAAAAAAACTAAGCATGCTGGAAGAGATGTCAGAGTTTGTGTGATTTCCTTTGAATTCTCAGTCAGTCACTTTTTCAGCTGCAGCTCACAGGCTTCTCAAGTTGACCATTAACTGTCGAAGTGGATCTTTGAGCCAGTTGTCCTACTTTAGCGTAGACTGAAAACCCAGATGGACAAGGAAACAGCTAGCCTGGCAGTCTTGATGTTAGGAGGGAAAAAAGTTCCTTTTGAAGACTTTAAAGGTGGAGGGAGCATGATGACTATGACATGAAAGGAGCTTTTAAAGAAAAAAAAAAGGCCTTGGTAACGATGGAACGTAATTTAATGTAAAACTGGGAATCCCAACTTATCGCATGTGGACACCTTGTCGGTTTGCAATGCCCAGAGTAGCCCTGAGGTGTGATAAAGTTGACCAGAAATATATATCTGTGTCTGAAATGGAAATGATTGAACTGTTGTCAACAACAGCTCATAAAATTGTGGAAAATTTTGTCGCAGTAGACTGAAGGGCATGATGCTGAACACAGTCTCCTTGGTGGAAGTCCTCAAATAAGAGGTTTTTTTTTTAAATCACAGGTTGTTCGGTTTTGTAAAGATATTCAATAGTCTAATTCAGGGGTCGGCAACCCAAAATGTTGAAAGAGCCATATTGGACCAAAAACACAAAAAACGAATATGTCTGGAGCCGCAAAAAATGAAAAGTCTTGTATAAACCTTAGAATGAAGACAAATGGTGAAAGGAAAAATGTCGAAAAAAAAGTCAATATGTGGAGAAAAAAGTCAAAATTTAGAGAAAAAAGTCAAAATGTTGAGATTAATGTTGAAGTACAATCTCGAGAAAAAAGTTCAAATGTTGAGAAAAAAGTCGAAATGTTGAGAAAAAAGTCGAAATGTCGAGAAAAAAGCCGAAATGTCGAGATTAAAAAGGAAAGGAAAAAGGAAGAAAAAAAGAGGCAAAAAAGGAAAGAAAGAAGAAAAAAAGAAAAAAAAACAAGAAAAGAAAGGAAAAAAGTAAAAAAAGATAAAAAAGAGAAAAAAAGAGAAAATAAAGACAAAGAAAGAGAAAAAAAGGAAGAAAAAAAGAAGAAAAAAGGGAAAAAAAGGAAAAAAAGAAGAAAAAGCAAAAAAAACAAGAAAAGAAAGAAAAAAAGGAAAAAAAAGAGAAAAAAAAGAGAAAAGAAAGAGAAAGAAAGAGAAAAAAAGGAAGAAAAAAAGAAGAAAAAAAAGAAGAAAAAGGGGAAAAAAAGGAAAAAAAGGTGAAACATTTTTGAAAAAGCTCCAGGAGCCACTAGGGCGGCGCTAAAGAGCCGCATGCGGCTCTAGAGCCGCGGGTTGCCGACCCCTGGTCTAATTGGTTTAAAAAATAAACTACTTCTTTAGTTATCTGTGTGGCCCTGACCTTTTCTATAATTAAAAGCCATCATCTGTGAAGTTCAAGTCTCTGAATATTCACAAACTAAACATTGGATTTGACTTGTGTTGGTGGCTTTGGGAGGATTTACAGCTTCCTCTGTGGGTGGGATTATTGAATCCCTTCTAGGTTTCCGTCTAACCATCATAGTTCACCGTGAGGTCCAGAGGATGGAAGTGAAGACCGAGTACACTTGGTCATGTTGTCCAAAATTAGAAACTCCTCTCCAGCTGAGAGGTCACCGAAACACAACAGCGGCTCTCCTGGACTCACATGTAGCCGTGTTTAGGTAAAGACCACCTGACTTCCATAACCACATGTGTGGGATTAAACCTACAGCTGACACAAGTTTCTGTTGTTTGTTGAAAGAGTCACAGCACCAAATTCTCATCGGTGTGTCTAGTCTAAACAGTTTCCAGCACACAGGATTTAAACAAGCAGTTTCCACTCACTTTCTCGGCTTTTGACAATTCGGTCACCCACCCTCTCGTTATATCCGCACAGATGTTCCCAGGCATTTAGTCCGTATATAGTTTCCACCTGTGAGCTTCTTTTACAACCAGCCAAAAATGCTTTGTCCAAAGGTGATGAAATTTACATCCCTCCGACTTCCCCCATGAGAAAATCTGACTAGGAAATGTAAACCCCCTTCCAGCACTTCCCCACTTACTTCAAAGTATAAGGCCGTGTGAAAATGTTTAGGTTTACATATCACGAATGAATTACCAGATTACCAGATCTTGAAATTGGGTAAAGACCAGAGCCGTCTGGGAGATTTGCGAGGCTCTGTGCGAAATGGCTGGGGGGTCCATCGAAATTTTTGGGTTTTTCGGGTCGGATCGGGTGTCTATATGCGCAATTTTAACTCTCCAATTAGCAAAATACTGGATACCTTCCCCTGCCTCATCATCATCTCGGCTTGCCTCGACGCGGGGCCCCGCGGCTGCTTGAGACCCGGTCGGATCGGTGATTTTTGTAACAAATTTATCAAACAAGCCTTTCAGAGAGGCATTAAACTCTTCCATTTTCTTTAGTTTTTTTCTTTTTTCATCCCCTGATGGAAATTTCCTGAATCTGTCTCGTTCTCTCGACATTGTGTGACAGTTTGTTCCACACTCCACCTGTCTGGATCAGAGCAGCTCGTGTCTGCGCTTGGTCTGATCAGTTGTATCGAACAACAGACACGCGCATCATTGCACATATATTTATTGATATGCACAGACTAGTACACATTTAGGTCTGTAATGGAACGTGACTGTTGATATTTATAAGGGAAAAAATGAAAAAAAAAAACGAAAAAGAAAATTGAAAAGAAATTTTTTTTTGAAAAAAAAAAAAAAAAAACGTCCCATAGCACGAGGCCCCCTGGGGCGCGAGGCCCCGTGCGGTCGCACGGTTCGCACACCCCTTGCGGCGGCCCTGGTAAAGACAACTACATAAAACACAATACATCAGCACAAACACCTCATACCAGCAGCAAAGCATGAGGGTGGAGGGGTGATGGTTTGGGCTCAGCCATCTTGAAGTCATTGAGTTGAGCCTGAAATCTGAAGAAAAATTGGCTGAAATTGGTGTCGGAACTGGACGGTGATCCCAAGCGGCCCAGCAAATCCATAACAGCTGAAGAAGGGAAGAATCAAAGTGTTGCAAAGGCCCAGTTATAATCCAGGCGTCAACCACACTGAAACGTTGTCGTGGTAACTAAGTAGAGCCGTGCATAGTCAAACATCCACAAAACTCAATGAACTGAAGAATGCTGTACAGCAGAGTGGGCCAAAAGTCCTCCACAATGATGTGAAAGACTGATAACAGAAAACAAAAAAGGTTTAGTCTCTCTATTAAATGTTTCAAGCCAACAAATCGTGGTTGTGCTTATATTTTTCAGAAACGGTTTCTGCATTTTGGCTAATAATTAACCTATTTTTGCTTTTATTACAACCAATACACTAAACCTTAGACCTTCATAAACCCTTTTGACAGGGGGAGTAGTCTCTTTTTCACATGAGTTGTTTTGTACCTCAGTCCAATACCCCAAGTAATCTTAAACCCAACTATTTTGTGCAGGCTGCGCTTGAAAAAGATCGGGTCTCATACATGTTTCCAGGCTGAACATTTTCCACCACTGTGGGCTTTAAATAGACACACTTTCCATCTTGACAGTTCATCTGCCCACCAACGCCATTGTTAAATCTCAACAGATCACCCCAGGCTCCAAATCCATTATTAGTTTCCACTGCTTGTCTCTTCATAGATGGGGCCTATGAAAGTTTCCATCAGCTTCCAATCCTTTCATCTGTCAGTAACTGGCCCGTCCCTCGTTCATTGTTAAATGTCCACAGATCATCGTCCAAAACGTTTTAAAAAAATTTTCCCCCCACAAGTGCTTTTGCAGACTCCCTCCAAACTGTAAAAAAAAAAGAAGAAAAAAAAGCAGCAGCTCGCTTTCCCAGTATGTCTTTATTATCCTGTTTTTGCTTTGCTGCTCAAACACAAATATTGCAGAAATGTCGGGAACTAATTTTACCATCTTGGCACAGCTCTTCTCTCGCTCCGTGCTCTCAAAGAGCAGCTTTTGCAGAGACGATACACAAATAAATGCAAAAAGAGTTAACAAAGTTCTCTGCTGTTTGCAGCTACGTTGTTTTCAACTTTTCCTCTCTTACTGTCTCCCAGCAGGCATCCAAATAGTTCAAAGGAGCTGAAGTATGCAGGCAGGAAAATCATTTTGAGATCTTGGTTTCATGTTCAGTTTGCACAGTGGTATATAGATGGTTTGTTTGAAGCCTAAAGCCAGGGAACATTCTTCCAATAGCCTGCCAGCTACCGCTAATGGAATTCAGTTTAATTCATCTGAATGTAGGCAACACAGGCTTCAAATGTGGAGCCAGCTTTGGGGAAAACACATTAGCTTTGCGTGTCTGTGTCATGTACTTTGTATATATAACCTATATATGCCTTTACGTTCATATATGTACAGAACTGGATAGGTGAGATTTTTGCAGAACTGCTGAAGTAGACCTTATTAGTTTTTAACTTGGTACATTTAAACTTGCCAAAGTATGCACTTTGCAAGGCTTGGGAAAATTCCCCAACTAAACCTCACTCTCATTTATCAAATTGCATGAAATAGATATTACATAAATGCTAATTAAAGGCAGTGTACCGCAGAGAAGCTGAAAATGTTCATGGAGAAATGTTGTAGTTGTATCCGACCCACTGTGGAACAAAAACACAACCTCAGAACTCAATGTTCGGTGCGGCTTTTTCATTTCCCCGTTTGTCCTACCGCTACGCTCTGAACGGTCCGGGAAGGTATGACTGCAGCTCTGCTGAATGCAGGCAGTGTGTGGAAACCATGGAAACAGTGACAAGATGCCCTGCATGGATACAGAGGACTGTTCTATAACGTCAGCATAAAGTATGACATCATCATCAACGGAGTGATGAGACGCACACACACACGCAAGCAAGCACACAACAACAACAAGTGTTTGAGAAAACTGAGAGTCATTTCCACTCTCTGAGTCTGATGGAGAGACTGAATGAGGAGAGTGTTACCAGAACCTGACGTGGGCATACGAAAATGTAACCACCTCAGACACAGTCTGTCTTCTTCTAAAGTTGGAAAACTCCCGGCGGACACGCTTCTGTGGGCTTGTGATGTCATACAAAAACTATGAAAGGAGCAAAGTGATGCAGCTATAACCAGCAGGTAGTAACTCGTGTAAATCAGGATCGAGAGGGCCGGCAGGTCCTGACCTGCAAATACAGTTTAAGTCACATGACCACAGATGTCATTATGACCCTACAAGCTTAATTAGAATATCAGTCTTTGTTAAAGCAGCACTATGTAACTTTTCCACCTTAATATAATATTTCCAGAGTCATTGTGATGGTACATCAACTTCCAACAGGTTTAATGAACCTCTGTCATGGTCTGAGGGGTCTGTATCACCTTCACTGGCACTATGTAACTTTGAGGAGCATGGTAGGAACCCTGCCATACTAAAAAACTACACATTTTTACGGCTTTGACTGCTTTACGGCATACGTCACTTCCCCCTCCTTTCCGATTCGTAGTCGAGACCAAAGCTGGGCGCAGAGCTCAGCAGAAGCTGGTATAATGGCTGAAGCAGCGGAAAAAACGAAGAAAATAAAAGTTTTATCGGAGGAGGCGAAAAAAGAAAGCGGGAGAGTAACAAGCTAAATGCCCGGACAAAAATAAGCATTGGCTCGGCGTTCACTCGCTGGCGTGGTTTTGGTAATTCTAAAATGACTGACAATATGAACAACAGACACATAGAATAATAATAGTGATCATAAAATTGTGTAATTCGCAATGAGGAAGCTTTATAAAATAATAATCCAATTGAATAGAATTACAGTACTAGAGAAAAGAATGCAATGCTAAGAAAATGTATAGAACATTTCTAGTTTTTCTAGTAAAATTGAGCAGGGCTGATCTGCAAAATATAAGGAATGGGCATTCAGTTATTCACAGGTTATAAAGTATTTTCTTATTTTGTCAGTAAGTATGTTGGACTAGCGTTTGAGTTTGTAGTTTGGGGCGCATTATCTGGCTGAAACAGGACAGGGGGGCGGGGGTGACTTCACTAATAAAACCAAGTTGAACTTAGTGATTTTCAACATCGTCATATTATATTGTTTAGCCAAAAATAGATACATTACCTCTTCGCTATCCATCCTGCAAAAACAGAAAAGTGGTTTTGAAAGTCCGTCCCGTCTTCTCTCATTCAATATCAAAACAAATGCAGCGACGGGGACAGGAGTTTTCCGGCAGTACGTGCTGGTGCTCATGGGAAATGTAGTGTTCTCTCTGGTAAAGCACTACCGCTTTTGTGCAAAGGAGCCGCCAAACTCAACAAAAACTGAAAGTTACATTGTGCTGCTTTAAAGAGTAAAATAATTCAAACAGTTAAGCAGATCACTAACTTTAACTGTCAGCTACTGTGACTTATATTCTGTCAAGACAAAATTTGGCTCGACCGATTAATGGTGTGACAGTTTCTGACTGGGCAATACCATGACTCGGTTCACTTTGATAAGGCGTATATATATACCGTATTATAGGCGTATTATAATACCACTTTATCTAATACTTGGTATTTGCGTACTTGGTACTGTATTTGTGTTCTTGGTATTTGAAACTGCAGTTGCCTCTTTCTGCTACTGACTCTCAAACATTCAAAAGACTTTCAAAAGAGAAAAAAACATAATTTCTATACCATGTTTTTTTGAATGGCTTTAAGCGTTTGTTTTAAATTCTCTGACATTTAATGACATTTCACAAGTGCACAAGAAAACAGGTTTTGAAAAACGACTATGAACTTTCTCGTGATATGTTGCCAACCTTGTGGGGAGAAGTGCTTATGCTATGTAGAGTGGCTTTAAATTCAGACCTCCTGCTGTTATCATCACTACTTTGGTTTGGTCTCATCAGTCCTGCCAATACTCTCCTAAAACAAATGCATTGTTTTGTGAGCCCTATATATTAGACAAAGTTGGCAACCCAACGGGAAACATCTTGTATGTATCATGTAGTGGCTACTTGCCATAGATCAGATAGCAAAACAAAGTTAAACAACAACACTGGAGGACTAAACTGGAAAGCTGTTTCCAAATAAGATCATTTCTATTTAATAAAGGAGTTCATCTGTAACTAATTCAAATAAAGTCTATTGTCTCTGTCCCATTTGGTGGAAGTACTAGATAGGGCTAACTTTGTTATGGTTTTATTTGTGTTTTCATTAACTGAAGATTTCAGCCCCATCTGCTTGAACACGCACACTAATGATCAACCACTTTTTTGAAGCAGATGTAATCAAATGCTACTAAAGAAGTAAAGCCTTTAGCACATTACTGTAATAGCTGCCATTTTCTAGTTTTTAACTTCTGACTGTAACGAAAACTGCATGAACTGAGAACAATGGACAACACATTTGCCCATGTGTTAAATGTAGTTTGCAGTATGAAAAGGTCAGACAGTTAGCTCCCACATGTGTTTAATACCACCGATGCCAACAAGTACAATGCTGAGCAGACTCCGCTGACATTGTTACACCACCACCACCGCTCCATTACTGACTTCACCCAGCAGCAAGTCTCTTAGACAAATATCTCTGTCTATACTTAGCCTTGATATATCCGAGCCTACCACACACAGAGCCATATATTTCCTTTGGCCGCCACAGCCATCCCATCCACACATCCAGATCTGCAAAACAGTGAGTATGCAGCCAGCCCGCTGATATTCAGCACAGGAAACCATGACTGTCACGGGGAGAGCTTAGTCATTCGGTCTGAAAGTCGAACAGCCAGTCCTCAGAACAACACTATCAAGAGTCACGTTATCAGAATAAGTCATCTTTAGTCTATGTCAGGGATATTCAACTAGATTTGGCCGGGGGCCACATCTGCAAAAGGACTCGATGGAGAGGGCCGCACAATTTGAAAATGTGGGGGTTTTCAAAATGTATTTTGCACTCAAAGACGAAGACTTATGTAAATATAATACATTTGTATTATACATTTGAATATATCTAGTTTACATATGAATTATGTATTAATTGTCTCCAGATTTAGTAATTGTGAATGTTAAATAAAATATTCAGATAAAGAAATATTATTTTGAATGCAAGTTCATTTTGAAACCATGCATTGTGCAAACTTAATGAAATTGATATTGACCTACTTTTAATAAAACACGCCATAATGACAAAGCACCACTTTCCACCAAGATTTCCTTATTTGAATATTATATTAAGCATTCAGCACAACCATTTTAGTCCATAGTAGCCAGTTATAAAAATATTATTAAAAAAAAAAAGAAAAAAAAGATTTTTTTTTTTTTTTTTTCCAACAAACACCCCCTTTTTTTAAATATGACTAGGGGCCACATAAAAGCTCCTGGCGGGGCGCATGTGGCCCGCGGGCCGCCAATTGAATATCCCTGGTCTATGTTATCAGTCAGATGCAGAAGTATCAATAATCTACTACAATTATTCCACAAGTCTTGAAAAGTATCAAAATGTACAACGGCACTGAACACAACAAAACCAAAAATGTAACTTTTTGGCTCTCTGTTGTCTTGTTTAATTAGGTTTTGTGTTTTTGTCTTTTAAGTACTGTGTAGGTCACCTTAAGGCTGCTAAAAACAAAAACAGAAAAACCCCCTGAAACAATAGGATTTCACTTTATCCTCAGATGACGTTCACTAAAAACCTCCCGGAGATTTCCTGTGATAAAAAAAAAAAAAAAGGAATCGACTTAACAAACAAGCCTGACAAAAACTAGTGTGGATTACTCTGCATGCGAGATAACAATGCCGGCGTTGTCTGAGCAGGCTTTTGCAGTGTGGCGGGAGCACGTTCTTCCATCAAGCTGTTTCCGTTAGATATACTGGAGCTCAGTTTTGGGTCCTGAGGCTGTAGTGACGGGCAAGCGTGCACGGTTTTCTCTCGTCAGTCTTGAGAGACCCAGGACTCCACACAAACCGCACTTTCACTCACAACGGTGGTCAGGTGGTCAAGCAGGAGTTCCTACAGTTCTGGGCCAGAAAAGAGAAAGAACATATCCTTATTAGGAAAAGAGCAGACGCCCTTATATGGGGACACTTCCTATGTAGTAACAGCCCAGTCTGTTGGCTTCTCACTCACATTCCTTCAGCTCCAGGTTGCTCTGGGAGTCTTTCATTTCCGATTTGCTGGCAGGAGAAGGAGCAGGGCCGCCTTTCATAAGCCTATCCTGGTGTGTGATCCCCCCACCCCCCAATTTTTTTTGTGCATATACTATATATACATACACGAGCCTCCGTCTAGCCTCTTTCCTGCAAGCTCATTTTGAGCTTAATGTAGTAAAAATAAGTCTGGCCAGCAACACGGCACACCTGGCCTTTCAAGTCCATCACAGACTAAACCTCATTAGGCAGGTGAGAAGTTAAAAAGCGTGCAGTCAGTGTTTGTTCTCATCCTATCTTCCCTGCATGCTTTCACGGGGCCGCGCTGTTCTTTCTCTGAAGTCGACTCAGGTTTTTGAACCATCATTTATCCTGACCAAGTCTTAAGAAAGTCAAGATGTTCTGTTAGAACAGAAGAAGAAAAAAAAAACTCTCCAGTTCTGCTTTCAGAAGATTCCTGTTATTAATGTTGCTGATTATACAAGTAAGACAAGCAGACCCATGTTCAAAAAAAAGAGAAAGGCAAGTATTCGTTTGGAAAATCAGCCTGTCTTCAGTTTATAAACTCAGCACAATAAGTTGGACAGGTACGCTGGAAAATACTTGCCCTTGCAGCTTGGCTGAGGTTCTAAGTCATTTTTAGCAATTCATGAAACTCTCCATCACAATTCTCATGTTTTATCCAACATATCAATAACAGAAATACACAGTTTCCCATAAACTTGGAATAATTATGATTTCAGGAACATTCCTCTTATCATGCACAACCATTTCATGAGAGAAGGTTATGAAATATTTTTTCATTCCCATTTAATTATTCAAATTCTACATAAACAAAATGTTCTATTAAACAATCTTTTTTTGGGGGGGATTTTTGTTGGCATTCTTTACAAAAATAATATTTTTCAAGCATAATATTGTTTGTACTTGCGAGAGAACACTCTCCATTTCGTTGTCATGTGGGGAGAGTTTAACCGGAAGGCTGCCGGCAGCCCTGTTGTGTGCTGAAGTGACCCTGGGCAAGTTACTGGACCTCATGTCCACCTCATTACCTTAATCACTCTAACTGCCGGCCCCGAGCACAGATATCTGGGGAGGGTTGTGTCAGCAAAGGCATCCAATGTTAAAATAAATACATGAAATCGCATGTGCTCAATCAATATGTGGAAAATGATGATGTGTGGTGATAGTATTCATAATGGATATGAAACATTATAGATACTATCATTGTGCAGTATATCAATACATCAGGCATAAAGGAGCATTTTCCAACAGAACAGGTTAAGTTTCGCTGATTATGTTTGGTGTTTAAAATCCAAAGTCTAATCTTTTACATGCCATCCACTGCTTTTACTTTGAGGAAACAACACTGTCACTTTCTTTGTGGCCGCTGACATGTAAAACATGTTAATCAGTAACCTGTTCGGATCTTTCAGTGCAAAAACCCCGATCAGAATTAAATGATCCCGCCTCTCCAATGTTTAGATCTTTAACACAAAGTGTTATAGATACTTCCATAACCCAATTTGTGGAAGAGACGGGGTCCGAGTTGAGTGGATCTTCCGACTCCACTGCTCAAAAGTGGCTGCTATGAGGAGAACTGTTGAGTCTTGGTTGAAAATGGAGCGTTTGTAATCTATTCTTGGGGTATTTTGACCAAACCCTGTCACAGACATGTCATCAAGACCTCTAGAAACTGTAGCCCCTTTCACACAGCCAGTTCGAGGCGGGAACGTTGCGCCTTTAAGCCGCCTCGCTGTTCTGTGTGAAAGTCACGGAGGCGGAATGGGGGGGCCAAGTGGCCCCACCAATAAGCCGGCAGCGGAGGTAGTCACAGAGCCGAAACGGGGTCTGTGTGAATGACACAGCCGGCATGCCGGCATGCCACTAGACGCTGACGCTGTCGTCACGCCTCTGATTGCGGAACGCCGGCATGCTGTGTGAATTTACAGACGGGAGCGGCGTTATGCCGGCGTTGTATGGTTCTGTGTGAACCAACATAGGCGGCGTATTGGCAGGACTTCTTTACACCAATATTGCGGAATCTCTGTGTGAAAGGGGCTTGTGTTAACCTGTGAACACTGACGTAATATCTATGCCTCTTTCAATAGGCACTGTGGAGGATTTGGAGACATCTAGTGGTGAAGTTGTAGATTGCAACGAACTGAATCATGCCTTCCCCTTCAATCCAAGCATGTCAGAGAATTAAACACAATAATTCACTCCATGGATACCATATCAAAACAAAGACCGTGATGGAAGAAGACCATTTTGCATACATCTCTTGTTTGTTGTTGTTGTTGTGGTCCAACAATTATCCTGTACTAATGCAAACACAGGGCTTCTTTTTTTTTGCCCAATAGACAACGTTTAATTTTGCACATTGGAGCTATAAGTAAATAGTCGAATGCATCAAGACTAAATAATGTGTACAACACAAGCATTCAGGCTAAAAACAGGCTTTACTTATGTTAAAGACATCATAATGTGTTTAAATGAAGAAAACTCAAGAGCACAAAAATGCAACTGCAGCTTCCCAGACGTGATCACACGAGAACACAAGACAAAGTTACAAGACGGTAGCTGCCAAGTCTCCGTACTGGAATGAGCACCTTGATAGATAACCAGCTCAAGTTAATGACTCAAATGATTTCCTTTCCCCCACCGCCCTCTGTTAATTTACCAAAGTACATACTGTCTGTGTGCCTTTGAAGCCAAGGTTTGTGGAATGCTGTTGCGGACTTAAAGTCTTAACCACCTGTTACACATCAATCCGTTTATTTTATGATCGTACACTCATGCATTTTAATGAGCTACCGCTTGTTTTTTCACCGTTCCCTCTTTCATGTAAAGTTATTTGTGGATTCATTCTTGAACTATTCTGTCTTTTCCCTTTTCTTCCCCTTCTCTTTTTTTTTTTTTTTTTTCAAATTTAATATTTATAGGTACTGACTGTCTGTTTGTGAAGTCAGTGTTCAGGAATTCCCAGTGTGGGGTCCCATGCCTCTAACCAGACTTAACCTCCCATTCCAGATGAAAGCCGCTCTGAGAGAGATGGTGTTGTTTGGCTGAGCAGCAGAGCCTTGCCTTCAGACAGCAGGAATGTGGGATGTCTGGAGTGGGGGTCAGGAAGCGAGGAAAGAATGCCAAGTATGTCCATGTTTGTCCAGGGCTGGCTCTCCATTCAGCACCCAGTGACGTGCCGCGAGGGCCAGCGAGTATAAATGGAGCCCGACTCAGCAGTCAGAACTCAGATCAACTCCTCTACCGAAGCTAAACTCTAGCTTTCCACCGAGAAGGAAAAGAGCGACTGTGACTGGAGCAGCTGATTGAAACTCTAAGATAAACAAGACAAGAGATCAACTTGATCGGAAGAGTTTCTCAAGCTCAGACTACAAGAAGACTTCCTCCACAAAGATTTTTGGAAGATTTTTTTTCATTTTTTACTAAAACTCAGAAAAGATGTCTGCTGGACTGAAGAATGTTTTCTTGCTGCCTTTGCTGTGCATCGTGTTCTCCAACATGGTAAGAAATACTTTTTTGACTTATGCTGTAGGCAAACCTTAATTCTACCAGCAGCTTGTTTAAGCTTTTACAACATAATCTCTAAATCTGAACAGCCTTGTCTTGTTGAGGTGTGAGTAGTGCTCCATCGGTCTTACCTGAGCATGTGTCTCTGTTCTCAGGCTGCGAGTCAGGAGTGCAGTGGCAAGTGTTCGTGCCCGGCCACCCCTCCTCAGTGCCTCCCTGGGGTGAGCCTCGTGCTGGACGGCTGCGACTGCTGCAGGGTGTGTGCCAAGCAGATGGGGGAGCTCTGCACGGAGAAAGATGTGTGCGACCCACACAAAGGCCTCTACTGTGACTTCGGAGCCCCATACAACAGACGCATAGGAGTGTGCACAGGTGAGCTTCGTGACACGTCCTCAGCTGTTGCTGTAAATCACAAATACAGGCCTTCAAAGTTTTTTTTCTTTAATGAATGAGCCATATGTTGACCATGTCTTGTCATCTGTGCCCCACAGCTCGAGAGGGAGCCACCTGTGTGTTTGCCGGCCAGGTGTACAAAAGCGGAGAGACGTTCCAGAGCAGCTGCAAGTACCAGTGCACCTGTCTGGATGGAGCTGTGGGCTGTGTCCCGCTTTGCTCCATGGACATCAGGCTGCCCAGCCCCGACTGCCCCATGCCAAGACGCGTTAAAGTGCCCGGGAAGTGCTGCGAGGAGTGGGTGTGTGATTCCCTCCACAAGAACTCCTTCGTGGGGTCTGCTTTGGCTGGTAAGCAAGTCTCCTTTGTCAGCAAATAGTTTCTTTCTTGATCTTTATGCGGAAATGACACCTAATCAGGATTGTGCCTCTAATCCGATGTTTTCTCCGGTGTTTTGCAGCATACAGAGAGGAGGAGACTTATGGCCCTGATCCTAATATGATGAGGGAAAACTGCCTGGTTCAGACTACTGAGTGGAGTGCCTGTTCTAAGACCTGTGGCCTTGGAATTTCTACCAGAGTCACCAACGACAACCGTGAATGCCGACTGGAAAAACAGACCCGGCTGTGCATGGTGAGACCATGTGAGTCACAGCTGGAGCAGAGCATTAAGGTGAGTTTCTTTTCCAAACAGCATTGCTCATAACCTGCAGAGATACAATATCAGCACATGATTACCAAAGAATCCCAACTAAAGTGTATTTTTCCTTCATTGTCTTCCTCCAGAAAGGGAAAAAGTGCATTCGCACTCCTAGAGTGTCCAAACCGATGAAGTTTGAGATCTCCGGCTGCACCACCACCAAATCCTACAGGCCAAAGTTCTGCGGCGTCTGCCTGGACGGCCGCTGCTGCACCCCCCACAGGACCACCACCCTGCCCATGGAGTTCAAATGCCCCGACGGGCAGGTCATGAAGAAGCACATGATGTTCATCAAGTCCTGCGCCTGCCACCACAACTGCCCCGGGGAGAACGACATCTTCGAGTCCATGTATTACAAGAAGATGCTGGGGGACATGGCGTGAAGCCACCCGAAGAGCAACCAGGGCTTATGACTTGAAAACTAACAGAACTCCATCTCAATTTGCAGCTCAGTATATATGTTTTTTAATGTTTTATTTTTGTGATTTAAAAAAAAAAAATTGTTAAAGTAGCCCAGACACTTGTCGTAGTGTCTGTGAGTTGTGTACGGCTGGTGCATGTCAGCCAAATAGACTCAGACAGAGGGTTGCCTAGCAGCCCCGAGAGATTCCTGCACTATAACTTCTTTTTTTTTTTTTTCTGACAAACCTACCGTCAGGTTTCTGCCCATTTCTTGTTGTACAAACCCATCCATTTTTACTGTATGCATTTTTGTACCATATCCAAATGTTGACATCCTCTCTAATTGAGGCAACTAATTAGTCCTCCCCTCCCCACCCTGAGTCCAAGACCAGACCTGTAAACTATTAGCAGCTGTAAAGGGAGCGTGCAGACCACAGCAAGCCAGTGTTTTACTGTCCAAACAGGTCTGAATGTGTTCTTGTGTGTGTGTGTGTGTATGTGTGTGTGTGTGTGTGTGTGAGAGAGAGAGAGTGCAGGCCTGAATGCCAGCCTTGTCTGTGTGTACACTGTTCACTCTGCTTCCAGAGCGGAGGAAAGGTCAGAGTTTCCGCCCAACACGAGGATGAGAAAGCAAGCAGCAAGCTGAGTTCAGGGTTAGAAAACGGAGCACAGTGGGCTTTGTCATGGCACTGAGAAAAGAAGAAAAACCATGTGCTGACTGTAACCGATTCAGGTCAGAAAGAAATCAAGCGTCTTTTGGAACTAAAAACGTCTATTTTGTAGAGAAAAGAAAAATGAAGAACAGACTGGAAGAATTTTAATTCTCATTCCTATTTTAATGTTGATATGTAAATTGTGTATATATTTGTACAGCTTAAGTTAATTTAAAAAGCCAAATTTGTTCTATGCTTTAAAATGTACCAATAGTGCTTTTTTGTTCTTTTTTTTTTACTATTCTATTGAGAAGTGTGACAAAATGTTACATGTTTCACTTTGTAGCTGGAAATAAAATCTTATATTTTTATACAAATCAAGTGGATTCTTCAGTTTTGTTTCATGCACACAATAAGTTACAGATTTAGAGCCACACTTATATTAAAGACTACTCTACTAGTTTTACATGTATTGATTATTCTACATGAGTAAAAGAGCTCAGATGTTAGATACATGCATTATTTGATCATGTTTAACTCTTGACATCTCAGCGACTGTAAGTAATAATCAACCATGGACAAATAAATAAATCACTCTTCCATAGGAAATCAGCCATATGTTGTCACTAATCTCTGCAGCTGGAGAGAAAAAGTGTTCAAAACAGGTCCTTCATAAAGTACACATCCTTTTATTCAAGCTACTTGAAATACACTAAGAATGCATAATCCATCCTCCTCATCAATCTGTTTTATGACCATGTTTTATAACCAACACATGAGTAATACACAGTAAAAAACTGCTTCACAAGAGGATGTTCAGTATGACATTTGTGCTCAGGCTTTGTGGGACATAATTGACTCCAAGATATGAGGAAAACTGTGAACTTCTAACCAGCACACAGCTGATTTACTAAGTGGCTTGTGGCCTTGCTGTAGATTGACATGGGTGGCTACTGTTTTAGAAGATTCTTGTTGTTTTTTTTTATTTTAAAATAAGAGATTATTGAAAAAACGTCATCTTAGTTACAAAGAACAAAAAGTTCTAAAAGGACTGTGATACTCGGTGGTACTTAAAAAAAAAAACACGATTAAGATGCTCAAATGTCGCCATCTAGTGGTTCTTCAATTTCATCGACATGAATATTTTACTGCAGTATTAATTCCCTTTTTGCCTGGCTTGCACATCATATCACTTTTCCTCTTTGATACAAAGAATGGGTCTGTTTCGTTGGGATTTGACTGTGATTTCCACGGTACCAACGGAGCAGAAAAGGAAGAAAATGTCTCTGGATGCTGTTGGATCTCATTCAAGGTATTCAAGCAATCAAACAAAAAAAAGCCCCATATGACATCCCTCCGATTTTGAAGCCTCATTGTTCCTTTCACTGCATGATGCTATGTTTCAAATGGACAGAACCAGCAGACCCGGAAGCAGGCTGGAACCTTATTTCAGTTACCTGCATTCTCTCCTAGTTGTCTTACCTTATGCCAACCTATAATCAGTACTCGAGTTGTAAAATATCATATGGGGACAGATAATTTGTGCTGATTACAAATAATATAATATATTACAAATAATAGCACTGACCAAAACACCTGCAGAAATACTGCAGGCATGACATAGCAGCAGTTAAATGCAGCCTTCTGTAAGCTTTAAATATCCACTGGGCTTACATCAAATACATCAAAACACAACAATAAAAAACAGTTTTCTGAACTTATCAATATGACTGTGTCCTTCACAGGATAAGTAAAATGGATCACTGCAAAAACTCAAAATCTTAACAAGAATATTTGTCTTATTTCTAGAGAAAATGTCTCATTTTAATAAAAAAATCTCATTACACTTAAAACAAGACTCATCACTGGAAAAAACAACAATTTTCACCTGTTTCAAGTATATTTTCACTTACAATAAGTAGAAAAATCTGCATGTGGAACAAGATTTTTTTGCTTGTAATAAGAAGATAAATCTTGTCCCACTGGCAGATTTTCCTACTTATTTCAAGTGAAAATTTACTTGAAACAGGTGAAAATGGTCAAATAAGTCATTTTTCTGGTGTTATTTTTCTGGTGATGACTCTAAATGTTGAAATAGCAGTAAAACCACATTCATTGATGAAATGACATAAGGGATGGAAAGGGGGGATGGCAGTTTTACAGGGGGGATGATTTGGACCGTTTTTATTTCAGGGGGGATGCCATCCCCCCTCATCCCCCCTCAACTCCAGTACTGCCTTTAATGCTAATGAATTATTACTTTACAATAATTCTGATTTAAATCTGTCCAAACATCTTCCTTTCAAATCTTGCTACCAGCATAGCTCTGTGGGTCGAGTCGCTGTCCCCCCCCAGTGAACCTCCACTAGATCTCATTTCAGCTCTGGCAGCTCTTGTTTCCGATGTTGCTGACTAGATGACACATTAATTGAGATGCAAGGCTACTGAAATGATCTGGGGTGAAACGTGGCTGCTGCAAGACGTAGAAGCCAATGAGGTAGAGACAGTCCTGCTGGTTCCTCTGGTCATATCTGAACAGCAGGCAAAGGGGAGTGAAGTCAGCTGTTTCAGGCTGCTTTGTTAAGTGGTCTGGTACAATTAACATAATAAGCCATAATTTATTTAGGATACAGGTGACTATTATCTGTTAGGTCTTTATTCACAGCTTAGAAGTCAAATCCCAACAGTGCTGAGTAGGTAAAGTGGTGACAGACGGCCATTGGCTACGACAACCTGAACAACTACTGTTAATATTTAAACTTGTTCACGACTATGATTTCATTTGATGTGGCGCATTACGTTGTCATGAATTTTAAAAGTATCTATTGTATTTTTTTTAACAAGGCTGTAAATATGTTTTTCCTGTTGTAAAGTTGGACATTTTAAGATGAGTCAGCAGAGATGGACTTGCTTTCAAAGCCACCTAGCGGTAATTTACAGAACTGTAACTACAGTAAACCCTCTTTTTTCTTTTTCTTCAGGTACTTCATGCTAAATGTTTAAAATAACGGAAGGGGTAGAAATACAGCCTTACAAGCACATCTTATTTATAGTTGTAATGGCTTGTTGAAGTTTTCCATTAGTCCATCCATCAATCTATCCATCCTTTATCTTTGATTTTGCTCAATAACTCTTTCAAATGTAATGCTGCTCTCAAATTTGTATGATTAATGTGCAATGCAAATACCTTGTAAAGCATTTTAAACAGCATTTTTATCTGCACTTGAATTTTCCTGGATATTAGATATGTAAATACAGACTTCTTTCAAATCAGGCTGAACTTTTGCTCCACAGGTTCTGCTCTGCGCACATTGCACAAGAGCAGAAGCTCTGAGCACACCTGAGCAGCACAAGAACTGCCAAAACTACACCTCGTGATTTAAATCTATGTGGGCCCTTTTCTCCTAAGACCTACCACTAGAGTTTTAATGCAGATGCTGAAGCGGAGGACTGAAATGTGTTTTGGAGCTGAAGAGATCATGTCATCAGTATGACACACATACTGATGATTCATACTGTTCGCTTCCACACCCACGAAGAAACAAGTGCAGACTGTATCTACACTTGCAAGTGTTTTATTTTTTTGGTTGTTGTTGTGACACACCTTTTTCACATTATAATACATGTATATACCCTATTAAAATACTTTATTTTACCTGATTACAATGAAAGAAAACATGTAAACGGATCCTGTTAAAGGGTCCAAGTTGAATTTTGACAAGCATGAACTTGATTTTTAAAGACATTAAAAAGAATTTGCCAAAAGAGTTTTTTCCAGATTCAACATGTTTATTTTATTACATAAATTCGGTACAGTTTTAGATTACAATCGAGTCAATTATCTTCTAAAAATGGTCACTTATTGCCTTTTCTTTGATTAGTCTTCTTATAGATTGGATTTTTACGTGTAGGAGGATTCCAGAAAGAACTTTGTACATGTATACATGCCGTTACTGTACAACTTCAACTTTTCACACTAATCAATGTTCCGTGTTAAACGAATCTGAAAAGCAAACAGGTTACATGTGCAAAAACAAAGAGATGATTGTCAGAGAACAAATATTTTTCCTAAGTCATTCACCTGTGAGTTTGCAGTGTTCTGTGCACATGTGAATGCACAGCAACTTGTGTATTTACATTACTCATGTTAGTATGTTCATCTAACTGCAATCTACTGTATGCTACTCTATGTGAAGGACAGAATGTCACTAGAGAGGCTGCAGCAGTGTGACCACCTCCGAGAAAAATAGCAAGGGATTCAAAAAAACTAAGAAAAACAACAACCTTGTCACACATTCACACAATCTATTTGTGGAGACTGGGCATCTGGTGAAGCAGAGAAGGGACGAGGAGGCAAGAAGACTGACGTGTCAAACTTGTGTCGGCGAATCTTTTCTCTCTCAGCCTCGCCGCAGCTCGTGGAGTTTCTGGGCGACATTTTCCAGCTCCGACTCAATGGCCGCGAGGCTTTCAATCTCAGGCTCCTGCAAGTATCATGAAAGGACAGCTTTTGAGGATAAAGACACCAGCAGCACAAGCAATTCTACGTCGCTCACATTAGGGCTGGGCCTAATGAGATTTTAATATATATCGATATATTTTCAAACGCGATATGGTACGAGACAATATCGTCTATATCGATTTAAACATTTTTATTTTTAATTATTTTTTTATGATTTTGATATAGCTTATTTTGTGACAAATTGACTTGAATGTTTTATTTGAGATTTGCACAAATGTTTTGTTATTTGAACAACTTTCAACCTCAGTGGAAAAGTCTGCCTGTTACTGTCTACATTGTATTAATTGCCCAGTGTATTTTAATTTAATTGTTATGCAGAGGGGGGTTATTTGTTTTATTTTATTCAAGAAGCATTTTTATTTTATATATGCAGGCAGTTTATTTTTATTTCATTTGTTTTATACATTTTGATATTGTGCAGATCTCTGTTAATAAAGGAACCTGTGTGACATTTGGCGCGAGGCTTTGTATTAAAACTGACTGTTTTTTTAAGGGTTTGCCTCAGAAAAAAATGAAGCTAACAGAGATGCTATGCTATAATGCTTTGGGGGAAACCCCAATTATGGCACAGAAAAAATATCGATATATATCGAGTATCGCCATTCAGCTAGAAAATATCAAGATATGACTTTTGGTCCATATCGCCCAGCCCTAGCTCACGTGCTGATAACGAGCCTTTGCAAGAGCTCCTAACCCTATACGACAAATGCTTGCAAACTGGACGTAAATCCTTAACGTTCAACCATTTTTCTATTTTAGCTCCCTTTTCCTGTTTTGCAGTAAGGTAGGAAGCAACAGGGGTCTCTTTACACAGGATAGAAAGCAAACTTAAGGTCAGTCTGTTTTAGCACCTCTGAAACTCACAGAATAGATATAATATAAGAAAAGCTACCTGCTTCCACACAGTAGCATAAAGATTCTGTGGTAAACTAGTTCATGCAATTAGTCTTGCTTTGAACAATCCTTAAAAACATCTATAATGACACCAAACAATAATTTATTATCATTAGATGAATTACAAAAATTGTTCTGGAGCACAAAACTGTGAAAGATGTAAATACATCCCTTCAAAGTTATGGGCTGCTTTTAAAAATGATAACAAATGTTAAGAAAGAGTGAAAGGCACACCTCTGACTTTCTGCTGGCACTCCCTTCTTCCTCCATCCCCCTCGTCACTTCTGGTGACCTACGAGCAATCATCTGCAGCTCCTTCTCCTCAGGACTCCTCTGAGGGTCTCTTTTCTTCTTTTCCTCCTCATCTTCCTCCAAGAGCTCTTTCGAATGATGAGGCACCTCCTTCTGGCCGCTGTGCAGCTGCGACGCATCTTCGACCATTTTCTTCTTCACCTGCAGAGGCTTGGCCCTCTTGGTCCAGCGCTTTATGGTCCCACCGCTCCCTCTTTTCGCCCCGTCCTTCTCCTCTACCGCTTTTTCGCTGCTGTGTTCTTGTGAGAAAAGAGTTGACCTTTTATCCTTTTCCTCTTTGTCTTCTTCCTCAAACTTTCTCCCTTTTGGTCTGCCTCTGGAAGCGTCTCTCTTTTCGTCCGAACCATCACCTGGAAAATTAAAAAGTAAAGAATGAGGTCAGACCGGGGGAAGACAAACACTCTCCACCATCAGCAAGATTACACTTCTTGTAATGAACTATTTTATGCCAGCTGGCAGAACGTGGTCCCAGCAGCGCTAGCTGATCTTTATGGGAGATAACAGCATAAGAGGAGCAATAAGTAACTTGGCTGAGGCTACTTTTTGCAGAAAACACGTATGTCAGTGTTCTCAGGAGATAGGTGCTAAATCTTGACTGCAGCCTTGTCCTAAGAAGGATTTCCAGCGGTAACCATGTGCAACAGCTCGTTTAAATTCGAAGACACAGTAATACTAAATCAATTCTGGTGGTGGGCTGTCAGTATGCCAGCCATTCACTTCCCCTGTGGGGGGATGAAATTCATCATGTAGATGAAAGTACTTCCATCAATCAGCCATTTGTGTGGTGGCAGCCAGTTCCATTTACAATGCAGTTTTTATGCACTCTCCTCATCTAAAGATTAAGCCATCCGCTTTTAGTTAATGTAATATCTTTTAATGCTGCGTTGTGCTTTATTTCTTGGCTGAAAATACATTTGACTTGCTGGAGAGGTCTAAATCTGAGCATGCATGTTTCCTGTCACCTCCGGTTTTTTGTCATTTGGATATCGAGCTGATACATTTCAAACGAAAGACAAAAATATCTGCTTGCCTTTCTTATCTTTGGTCTCGTTCTCCCGCTCCGACTTCTCCTCCGAGCTTCCTCGTTTCTCATTGTATTCCTCTCTTTCTGCCTCCCCCTCGCTTTTTTCCACTTGGCCCCGGCTCTTGTACTTTCCCCTCTTCACTTGCACGTCTTCTGCTCTGCTGTCACCTGCGCTCTCATCATCCTCTTCTCTTCCATCTGCTTTTCCTGTCCTCTTCCTCTGGGAAAGGATGGATCTTTCACCGGGGCCTCCCAAAGCATCCAACATGGATCGATCTGAAATCAGAGAGGGGCTGGAATTTAATTTACTCCAAGAAATCAATTTTTCAGTGACATTAAAAGTCGGTGCTTATACAAGAGCCATATCATTCACTGCACAGGTCATTTTTGTTTGTAAAGCTCAGATTTCTTAGCTGCTCATTGGTTGGTTCACACTTTTCAGTTTTTCTCTTTAAAATTGAAATGAATGGACTGTCTGATTTACAGGAAGACTAGCAGTGACTGAAAAAGCCAGGGGTCCTGTCGTGTGGAAGAGGCACACAAGTGTCCTCATTCTGTCCACCAAAAAAACATCAGCAGCCTTTAAAATTCACCTCAGCACTTCCTTTACTGGTAACATTGCACCATTTCTTCCTGATGAATTCAAGCAATCAAAGATACTCACCAGCGACATCCGCTGCAGTGTGAAGAACCTGTGTTGCCGGGGTTGGTGCATCGGCATCTCTCTGCAGCTGAGCTCCTTCTCGACCACCTTTGATTAAAAATAAGTTGCTAAAGCTTTCGGCTTGCTCCGTTTTCTTCATCTATAATCATGCAGGTTCAGCACACGAGCAAACATAAGCTCTGAGTAATCTGTGACTCACCTTGGAGTGCGATCTCCTGCAGCTCCTTCAGAAAGTTATGATGACGAAGGATGGTAACGAGCCTGTCATCTGCACGGGGATACATGGTAAAATGCAAGATGAAAAACAGATAAAGCAATCCTGCGCACGGTTAAACACAGGTGTGCCTTTTCCCCTTTGTATTTAAAGGACTCTGCAATTTCCTTTTTGTGAATTCATCAGAGTTAATTGCCCTGAAATGTGCCGCTTTCGGAGAAAGAATGCAATTAATCATTTGGCTCATAGAGGTTCCCCCAAGTGAATTAAAGCAGCAGTGAGCACTGGACTTTCTGCTGACCTACAAACGGCATTTCTTCCTGTAGGCAGCAGTAAAAGACAGCTACTGTACTCTACTCTGCTTTGGTCCCGTTCTGTAATCTTTCTTTGCATGTTCCTCTCGACTCCCTCTCTCTTTTCTTTCCAACCATCTGGTGGTGTAATGTTTCTGTTTCTAACAGCTCCTACACAGAAACAAACTCTCACAGTACAGCCCTGATTGATTTTTTTATTCTTTTTAAAGCAAGGACAGCATCAAGGTAAAACAATGGCCGTGTAACTGAATAGTCTTTGCTAAGTGCTGGTGACACTCCTGCATATATCACCTTGCACCAGGTCTAATGCAGCCATCAGTGTGCCAATCCATTATCCTTATGATGTCCGCATTGTCCACTCCGGATCAAACGAGAGCCGGCAGAGCTTCTCTTTTAGAAATGTGGGATGGATTCCAGTTTCTATTTGAGTCTGACTACAATGACACCAGTTCTAACAAAATCAAGCATTCAACATTAGAGTGCTTTGTTCAAAGCACTCTGAGCATGGATTAAATTGTCATAACATTTTCATTTTGTAGACAACATGATACAAAAATTAAATGAATTTTTAATAAAAAGCCTCTAATTAATTAGATGATTTTTTTTTTATCGAGTCCCACCACAAATTTTATTGAATGTCAAGGCACTAATGTGGGAAGATGCTTAATGTGTTATAAAAAGAAATCCAACAATTATCCCTTGAAGTAACACTTCCAGTGAAATATATGATGTTTGGTATTGGGTGCCTCTTCTAAAGTGGCTCATGCTGAACGTACCAGCAACATTTCAAACTATTAAACGATAACAAAATTGGTTTGAATTTTTGAAAGTCACTTTTTCCACATTTACAACAATATTTGTTGACTAAGAAGTATATTAAATAGTTCAATCAAAATGTCAAATAGCTTTTCTCTTTTCTTTTGTGTGCATTTTCTTGTTGAGTTTTCAGCATCTGGCTCAAAAATGGGTTTTGTAATTCTGCGTTAGCTACATGTCGCTGTAATAATAAACATTAAGTTACTGTGAATCAGATGTTTCATAACATGTGTCATTATGACCATATCTCTATTCCATTAACACAATACCAAACAGGTCTACCATATGTTATACTTCACATCTCATAATCACCATGATGGCACTTTTTTAAAATCAATGGACCTTGCAAGTCCTGTCTGCAAGTTACCTGTCTTCAAAGTGACCAAACACTCCTGAGTGACAGGCACATGGTGTGGTCTCGAAAGCACATCAGCCAAGGCCTCCACAATGCATTTCATCACCTGGGCACACAGAAAATGGAAAGCAAATCTTAACAGGACTGACTGAATTTTTCCATGAATGCCCCCTAAATGATGAAAAAAAAAAGATTAAATAATCGAATTATTTTAATATTAAAGTCAAATGTAATAAAATTAGAATATGATATGCGGACACAGACATTTGCCCAAAAACCAGATCAGTTGGTTTCAGTTCTTTCACAGCCAGCCACATCTTTAATAGATGTTGTGATATCTGCTTGCCATACCTCTGAATTAAGCATGTATCTGTCTTGAATGCATCATAGATATCTCTCCTTTTGATTCTTGCTTCACTATTCTGAAAAATAGTCTACCCCTCTCTGTCTTTATATGCAAAATGGACCCCACTATACCAAATACTGGAGGTAAAGGTTATCCATGTCCTCTCAAGATGGAATTAATTGTTATTAAGCCAGTTAAATTCCTATGTTAAGTCTTACCTTTACTGGAAATAATGTGCAATATCACTCTCTGCAACGTGCAATTATGTAAATATCCATCTGTTATTTTTGTATATACTAGTATTTCTTATTATTTATTTTTCTTATTATTATTATTATTATTATTATTATTATTATTGTACATACCAGTTAACTATCTATAGTGTGTTATTATTACTGTATTTGTTATTACTATTTCTATTAATGCCTCTTGTTTTTTGCACTATTCCCCTTTGCTGCTGTGAACTGCAAATGTCCACTCTGTGGGACTATTAAAGGATTATCTTATCTTATCTTATCTCATCTTTATGATGAGTGTAAAAAAAATGCGTTTTGTTAGAAAATTGAATTTGCCAAGTTTAGAAAACGTCCATCAGATGTAGATTTTAGAAGACTCACATCCAATAAAATCAGATTTGCATTAAGGAGGCTACACCACTGTTTTTGCCGAACAAACAAGAAAAAACTAATCTTACCTCTACGTCCTCATTCTCCAGCTGACTTGAAGTCATTGGCAATGACAGAACTGCAAAAGAAGCAGAAAGGGAAGAAAAAACACGACTCTTCATTTGTTCTGGTGTTTTATAATCCCCCCCAGCTGTGTTACTAGAAACAGTGTTAGTAGCGGGTATAAACGAGCCGAAGGTGCAGGTGAATTCACTCCGCGTTTCAACTACAGATGCGCCTGGCGCTGTCCTTGGTCCTGAACCTTCGCAGTCACATCTAATGCAGATCTCTCTCAGCGCGCAGTCAACCCCTTAAACTTGGACAAGGTTTTTGGCGTTTTCTTACCGCAGTTGGACAAAACAGTCAGAACGAAAAGTCCTCTGGCGATCATGTTGGAAACCAAGCGTATTAAGCTCTCCAGGAATAAAACAAAAATAGCTAAGCTTATATCAGAAGGTTGGATTTCTTCACTAATGGTGGTTTACGCACGCATTCTGAACAAAACTTAGCCGCCTTTCGGTATTTCTGGAGAGCTGTATTTTCTGCAGCATCTGTGAGATGGCAGCCTCGCTCCTCCCGGTCTCTCCACGGAGATCTCACTGCAACAGCGGGCTTTATATAGGCGAGGCGGGGGGAGGAAATGACATCATCCTGGGACAAATCGTTACTGATGTACCTGCTCGCACCCCGACGGGTGTCCGGGCGTGTACAGGTGCGCACTAACTCAGGTGAGCAAATATACTTTTTTTGGTTTGTTTTTTTATTCATATTTTATGTCTGTTGGGGTTTTAGTATATGCATATACACAGTACTCGAGTTGAGGGGGGATGAGGGGGGATGGCATTCCCCCTGAAATAAAAACAGTCCAAATCATCCCCCCTGTAAAACTGCCATCCCCCCTTTCCATCCCTTATGTCATTTCATCAATGAATGTGGTTTTACTGCTATTTCAACATTTAGAGTCATCACCAGAAAAATGTGACAATTTTCACCTGTTTCAGGTAAATTTTCACTTGAAATAAGTAGGAAAATCTGCCAGTGGAACAAGATTTATCTTCTCATTACAAGCAAAAAAATCTTGTTCCACTGGCTGATTTTTCTAGTTATTTCAAGTGAAAATCTACTTGAAACAGGTGAAAATTGTTGTTTTTTCCAGTGATGAGTCTTGTTTTAAGTGTAATGAGATTTATTTTACTAAAATGAGACATTTTAACTAGAAATAAGACAAATATTCTTGTTAAGATTTTGAGTTTTTTGCAGTGATCCATTTTACTTATCCTGTGAAGGCCAGAGTCATATTGATATGTTCAGAAAACAGTTTTTTATTGTTGTGTTTTGATGTATTTGATGTAAGCCCAGTGGATATTTAAAGCTTACAGAAGGCTGCATTTAACTGCTGCTATGTCATTCCTGCAGTATTTCTGCAGCTGTTTTGGTCAGTGCTATTATTTGTAATATATTATATTATTTGTTATCAGCACAAATTATCTGTCCCTACATGATAACATCCACCATCCCCCCTGATTTTTTTTTTACAACTCGAGTACTGCATATACACACGACTTCTAAAAGACTTCCAAAGCTCCAATGTTCAGCAACATGGCTTAAGAAGCATAAAGATACATGTTAAACCAGAAACAGCAGCACAAACGTTACCCATAGAACAAACCATTGAAACAGTTAAACAATTAAGGCAACTACAAATGCATGGAGTGCTGCTGGGTGTAAAAAAGAGTATACTTCTGGTGCTCTTCGGCATGGGGATCCAAAAGATACAAAAACAAGAAAAAGCCGAGGCACTCAAGAAGTTAGAAAAATTAAAAGGCCTTTATTAAATCATGGCTTAGAAAAAGTTAAAATGCCTAGAAAAAGTTAAAATGCAGTTAATACAATTGTTTAAACAGAGCTTTTTAAAAAGGTGGCACATTAAAATAAATTATATTTTCAATTTACATTTTACATTTTGGACTTTAAATCAAATTAGACCATGAACCAACGATAAGAACCTTCTTTGAGTAAAATTAATTATATCTGATCTGCAAAGGAGTGGATCAAATAAGAAGTGGAGGAATATAGGAAGGACAAGTGAGAGCCTGCATTTGAATTTCAGAGAAATGTTGTGGGAGGATGTAAACAGACATATTACCTGCAAGTTAAGCATGAAATTTCATGCAAAATGCCTTGACTAAGTAATTTATGTTCACTTCAGATGCAAGCGAAGTTCTGTGAACAAAGATGGGGATTCTTGTCTGTGAATAAGCCCATAGACTGCATCTTTGTCTCCTTCATGCCGTGCCCTCATGTTGGACAAAGCTGAATCATTATACTATCCTGTATTTACTGATCATATCTGATGTCTGCCCGAGTGTGTTGCTAGGCGACAACTATTAAAAAGTCATCTTGTCATTGTCATACCCTTGTCATTCTGATCATGTGCATCAGTTGCCTGATAAATAACAATAAATAAAGCATTATTAGTGATAATACTGGTACAAGCCTTTGACTGTGAATGAAATGAAAACTAGATATAATAACGGTTGAAAAATCATATGGATCAGCAGAAATTACCATATTTTAATAGGCCTTATTGATGCTTTGCTTCAGGATAGTTTATGTTAGGACCATGTTCAGATGTTATGAGTCCAAATCCTTCAAGTATATCATGACATACATTAAGGATTTGTCATATATTACGTGCCAGTCTATGATAATAAATTGCCACCTTTTTCTAACCCTAAAAAGATAAATAATGCTACTTCACACTGATTAATGTGCCACAAAATGGCATGGGTAGCAGCTGTGAAAAAAGGTTGTATTTGTTCACTCGTGCTCTCTGGGAGCCGACCAGAACTTTGAGGAAACTGACAAAATATTTGCCTTCATTCATATTCATGTTTCTTGATAAGCTCTTCTGACATTTGTAAACCTCTAAATTTTTTATGCGATCCGTAGTACAGCAGCAGCAGCACGAGGTCACGCTTTTCTCTCAATTTGTTAGTTTTAACTTGACACGATTGATTGGCCCAAAATTTGTTAGTTTTTCTTTTTCATGTCATGATCAAAATGATGGATTGCTTTACATTTGTTATCAAATTGCTGCCCAGTATGAAATATACCGATCTTTGTGAGGATTCGTTTTCATTATCATTACTAAACTCATGCTAAATTTACAGAATTTAATGAACCATTACTATTACATAAATGTCTCTTTGTTTGCATAAGGTGAAATGTTCAGGCTATTGTACCTTCACAAGCGCTGACTCGCAGGTGTACCATGAGGCAATTCTTTCTTTTGTTCACAACACATTCATTAAAATAAATAACAAAGTGGTTTCCCAAGGTGGGGGTTGGATTGTTTGCTGCTCCGTGTTCCGCCCTGCATCATCCATAGAGATCCCAATGATCCATTTATGCTTTCAGAAAGGGAATAAAGACCTGTCTGCGTCAGAGACGGATCCATATTGTCCTGCTCGAACTGGCAATGGCATTATTCAAACATGAAGAGGATCTTCTTTGAATTCACTAATATGACTGTAAAATCTCACAGCAACAAGGACTCATTGAAATTCATCCCACTGAAACGTCCAAGAGTGATAGAAGAACATTTTACATAAAGGGGACTGTCCCATTGAAAGTCAGTTTCCCTAATGTATGATGGTATAGTGTAAGACATGCTAACCATGGAGGAATAGCATGCCATTCTCTTCTTTACGATTCCGCTTTGCCACACTGAGTGCATAATATAGGCTTTTGTTATACATTTTAGAGGTTAATGTACAATTTCTGAGGTAAACCATGTAACCTGAGATGAGCTTATAGTTTCTACCTGCCTTTGTAGTTAAACAAAGTAAATATTCTCTGCACTGTGTCCTCCATTTAACCACAAGCACAGGGACATCTACTGTATACAAGGCTATAAAAGGTGATATAATGTGAGTTCAGATGACTAGGACTTAAACATTCAATATATATAAGCATTTACAGTATTTAGACTGATTGCTTTCATAGTGAATATCATAATGCAAGTTCTGGAGGACAGAAGTGAAATTGGGCCAGCAGCAGCCTGGAGATCTGAGGAAAAGACGCGCGACTAAATCACATCCTACTTGAAAAGTCAGAGCCGTCGGGGGAGATCTATGCCGGATAAAAAGAAGTAATTTGCATATTTAAGTATTTTCTCTGACCTGATTAAGGCTCTCGACCACGACCTGTCTGTGTGACTGCACATGAAAACTTTGTTTTGAGGTACATGAGAAGATGCTGCTGATCAGACATCCACAGTTTAAACATCCACAGTTTAAGAGACATCAACTTAGCTTATGAGCAAGGTCCATCCATTCATCCATTATCTATACCCGCCTTATCCTTTGCAGGGTCACAGGGGTCTGCTGGAGCCGACGCCCGTCGACAGGGGGGGACAAACGGGTCTGTTGTCCCGGGCCCAGGGTAGGGGGGGGGGCCCAAAACTGAATTTTTTTTTATTTTTTATTTTTTTATTCTCATTAAAAGGAGCATGAGGCTCCTTTTAAGAAATGAGACTCTCTAGCGCCACCCTTCGCCACGACGGCCATCGGGGGTACTGCAGCCAACAGCGAAGCCGGCAGAACGGGGAGAACGCGCATGCAGCGTCATGTGATGTCACATCCGCCGCCCAGCGCAGGAAATTCGGAGTCCGAATTGCAGCACATTTTGCAGCACACAGCCTCTTTAAGGCAACGGAGAGAAACACTAGAGGGCTCATTCTTTTTGGTTTGGAACGCTTCATCTGACATTATTACTAGAAAACTTAAAACGTATACGAATGTTTTTCATAAATCCTGCCTCAATCCTGCCTCATGCTCCTTTAAATTATGGAACCATTTTTCAAAATGTTTCTAAATATGCCTATTTGTGGAAAAAATATGTAGTATTTGAGCTACCTAAAAGCTTATTTGTTTTCTTCCTAATTGTCCTTGTGGTCAAGAACCCCCAACACAAAAATGGTTTGGCCGCTGATCAAAATTTGATGTTATCATTTGAAGTGAGAAAAAATAAATTTTGTGTCCTGAAGATGCCCTGGGTTCCCAAAACACAGCTTTAGTTTTAGTAAGCCGCGCACCTGCTGTTTATCATAGCAAATGCCTGTTTTTCTGTGAGAAAAGGCCTGGTTCGCACGGGATTTTGGGTCCCGTGGGAGCCGAAACTTGTTTTGAGAGCTTGCGGACAGGATAGGTCCTTCCCCCCCCCTCCGCAAGGTGCTGAGGGAAAGGTATAAAAGACAGGGAACCCGGAAGTCTAGTCAGAGTCGGCCGTGGGGTCTTGCAAAACGCCCGGCGCAGGGTTTTTCCTTGGCTTATTCAAAACCGGACTGCCGGGCTCTCCAGTCTGTGTCGAGGTAAGAAGGCCTTTCACCTGTGTGTGATGATTGCAACTGTGATGATTGCTGCTGTTTTGCGGGGGATAGCTTGTCGCGTCATCCTAGCAAACGAGTGATATTGTGTGTACTGCCGAGTTGTGGGGGGTAATTCGACACATATCCTAGCAAACGGGTAGTTTTGTGGATGTCTTCTATGTAATGCTTGCTTCTTGCTAATAAATGTATTCATATTTCATAGCAAAGAAGAGGTGTGTGTGTGTGATTCATTTTGGTACAGCCGACCACTCCTAGAACCTAGATTTCTCCCAAAACATCATTTAATTCAACCATTAGAATGGTCAAAATGTCCGGTCAGCACAAGTCCGGTGCTCAGAAAAGAAGAGAAAAGAGAAAAAGAGAAGAAGAAAATAGAGGCCTCAGAGATTCTCTACACAAATATTTTAAAAAGGGGGTGACGGTGAAGCTGGAATTAATAAAGTCAGCGTAGAACAAGGTAAGAAACAGCACAGCCAACGTTTACCAACCTTGTAACTTAACCTAACTGGCTAGCTCTAATGTTAACGTCCATTAGCTTGTATAAAAATCTGAAGAGCAGAGGGAGAGGAGAGGAAGAGGGAGAAGGAGAGATCTGGGCACAGGGGGGCCCATCTTAGATTATTTTGTCGGGGCCCCAGCAAGACTGTCATCTGGCCTGCTGGAGCCTATCCCAGCTATTTTCAGGCGAGAGGCAGGAGTTCACCCTGGACAGATCGCCAGTCCATCACAGGGCCACATATACAGACAAACAACCAGACATACTCACACTCACAACTACGGGCAATTCAGAATCACCAATTAACCTAACATGCATGTTTTTGGACTGTGGGAGGAAACAGGAGTACCCGGAGGAAACCCACAGCAAGGTCCAAATAGTTTATTGTTTTATGTATGAATGTATAAATGTCACATTAACAGTTCAGAATTATTACTTTATGTTCCACTAAAACAACATCTGAAATGTCTGTAAAGCAATAAAATATCATTTAAGCTGCTCCAGGCTGTAAAAATACAAATACAGTATACTAGTCCCTGGATCCCATGTTGTAAGAGTGAGAGAAAAAAAAAAAAAAAAAGTCATGACAAGAATGTATTCTAATTAATACACCATGTTCGAGAAGGGGTGATTCATTAAACCTAATGTAATACTTTCTGCTAAAGATAAACGATCATCTTATCACCAACAACAACTAAAATTCTCCATCACCTCCATCTCCAAGAACTGCTGATAATCTAATATTTAGATTGCAGTTCTTTGTGATATCATTTAAAGGAGTCTACATCTTAAAACTGCAGGTGTTTATGGCTGAAAGAGTAGCTTAACCGTGGCCATTTATCAACTGTTTCAGGTAAAAACCAGTTAATCCAACATTGTAAAAAAAAAAAAGAAAAAAAAAAAAGAAACTGAAAACAAAAACAAAAACTAAATAAATCCAGAATATGCTAAATTCATATGGAAGAAGGTCAACAGGAAGAAGACAGCCAGTGATGGAGCTTCGGAGTGACGGGGAAGATGGCCTGACTTGGCTGCAAGCGGGCGGGTGAAGATGTACGGATGTTCCTGCAGATGTGACACAGAATGTTAACTGTCATACAGGATAATAATTGATGTCAAATTTCAATTCACATGAGATGTACAATACTGCAGAACATTTTCCAAAGCATAACACTGTGGTTTCCTCTCTTACTGACAGTTTGGAGCCTGTTTCAGTGTAAGAAATAAGCATGAAAACAGAAATACTGCACCTATCTTACACAATCAAAATATCTCTCAGACATCTCAGAAAGATTAAGGTGAGACATGCTAGTGCAGGGATCGGCAAACCAAAAGAGCCATATTTGACCAAAAACACAAAAAACTAATATGTCTGGAGCCGCAAAAAATGAAAAGTCTTGTATCAGCCTTAGAATGTAGGCAACACATGCTGCATGTTTCTATATTAGTTAGAACTGGGGGAAGATTTTTTTTTTCATTATACACTTCGAGAAAAAAGTCGAAATGTCGAGAAAAAAGTCGAAATGTCGAGAAAAAAGTTGAAATTTCGAGAAAAAAGTCGAAATGTCGAGATTAATGTTGAAGTACAATCTTGAGAAAAAAGTCGAAATGTCGAGAAAAAAGTCGAAATGTCGAGATTAATGTTGAAGTACAATCTTGAGAAAAAAGTCGAAATGTCAAGAAAAAGTCGAAATGTTGAGAAAAAAGTCGAAATGTCGAGATTAATGTTGAAGTACAATCTTGAGAAAAAAGTCGAAATGTCGAGAAAAAAGTCAAAATGTCGAGAAAAGTCAAAATGTCGAGAAAAAAGTCGAAATGTCGAGATTAATGTTGAAGTACAATCTTGAGAAAAAAGTCGAAATGTCGAAAAAAAGTCAAAATGTCGAGAAAAGTCAAAATGTCGAGAAAAAAGTCGAAATGTCAAGAAAAAAGTCAAAATGTCGAGAAAAGTCAAAATGTCGAGAAAAAAGTCGAAATGTCGAGATTAATGTTGAAGTACAATCTTGAGAAAAAAGTCGAAATGTCAAGAAAAAAGTCGAAATGTCGAGAAAAAAGTCAAAATGTCGAGATTAATGTTGAAGTACAACCTTGAGAAACAAGTCGAAATGTCGAGAAAAAAGTCGAAATGTCGAGAAAAAAGTCAAAATGTCGAGAAAAAAGTCAAAATGACGAGAAAAAAGTCGAAATGTCGAGAAAAAAAGAAAAATGAAGGAAAAAAAAGAAAAAAAGAGAAAAAAAGGTAAAAAAAAGAAAGAAAAAAAAGAAGAAAGGAAAAAAAAGGTCAAACATTTTAGAAAAAGCTCCAGGAGCCACTAGGGCGGCGCTAAAGAGCTGCATACGGCTCTAGAGCCGCGGGTCGCTGATCCCTGTGCTAGTGTCTCCGTTGCACCCTATGAAGGACCTGACAAAATGCACATGTCCAAGTACAGAATATTTTTACACGTCTATTGCAAATATAACTTACATAAATTTAAGGCAAGTTCATCTTTTGAGTACAATTCATACCCACAGGCAGTTCTAAAAGCTGTAATTCAGCTTCACGGAGTCACAAGTCAGTGCCTCTTTGAGCCGGTCCCAAGCCTGGATAAATACAGAGGGTTGTGGCAGGAAGGCAATCTGACGGGGTGAAGAGTGTCAGAGTGATGAGTCTGAAGCTAGAAATGGAATGTGTGCTGTTCAGTCTTTTTAGTGGGTATCCTCCACAGGTGGGGAGTGAGTTCATAAAGAAGGAGGAAATCTTGAGTGAGGTTGATGAATTGATGGAGAGTTTCCCCAGAGATACAAGAGTGGTGATTGGTGCAGAAGTCAGTGGACATGAGGTGATGAGGACATGATGGGCAGGTTTGGTATCCGAGATAGGAATGAAGAAGGATGGATGGTGATAAACTTTGCAGAAAGGATGGAAATGGGAAGTAAGGATTTTAAGTATTTAGTATTTAGAACAATGGAGAGGGTGGAAAAGAGGTGAAAGAGTTTGTGCAAGCAGGTCAAACAGGTGGAGAAAAGTGTCAAGGGTAATGGGTGATATAACAGCATCAGCAATAATGAAAGGAAAGGTGTACAAGATGGCGGTGAGACGCACAACGGTGTATTGTTAAGAGACTGTGGCAGTGAAGATAGGAAGCAGAGTTGGAGTTGGAGCAGAGTTAAACTGTTGAGGTTCTCTTTGGGAGTGATGAAGATGGACAGGATCAGGAATGAGTACAACAGAGGGACAGTGTATGTTGGAGGTTTTGGAGAGAAGGTCTGACTGAGATGGTTTGGACATGTACCAAGGAGGGAGAGATAATGTATCGGTAGAAGGACGATTAAGTGAAAACTGCCAAGATCAGAGAGGAAATGTATGGATGTAGTGAAAGAGGACATGAGTTTGTTGGTGTGAGAGAAGGGGATGCAGAGGATAGGGTTAGATGGAGACGGATGATTCGCTGTTGCAACCCCTAAAGGGAACAGCTAAAAGGAAAAGGAAAAGGAGAAGAAGGCCGTTCTAAGGGCTTTACAAAAAATGCAAAGTTTAGAAAGGAAACGCAAATTAGATATCCCTTAGTTGCAGATTTTCATTTTGCCACTAAATCTCTTCAACTTAATTTTGAAACAGCTGTGGAAGATCATCCTGGCCATCCATGCACATTCACTTTGCAAAACTTTTCTCTGCTGAAATCTGCTGCAAGAGAACGCACCAAACTAATCACAGTTGATCGGAGGCGGGCTTTATGCTTTATGTCTTATACATGTGCTCAATCTGCTTTTGTCACATAAATAATTTCCCTAATGAGTTGGATGTCTGTCCAATGAAGTCGAGAGACATTTACTGTTGGCACTGCCTCCTGGAAATCAAAGTGAATCTAGAAGAACCAGACTAATTCTTGGTATCCAATTGGAAAATAATGCCAATGGCTGACAAGATGGTAGCAGATACTTTTCTCTCATAATTTTGTTCCCAGTATTTTTTTTTTAGAGCACTTCAAGCTTCTACCAATATCAGTCAGAACTTTAGTAATTTCTATAAACCCAACAAGGAAAAAAAACTATTGAATTAAGCATAACTGATCAGTTTCTCAACCAGAGAAATTAATTCTTAGAGGTCGAAAAAGAACATTAAATTAAAAGCTGTTATTCACTTATGAGGAAAAAGCATCAGAAAACATCTGTCTTAAAGCACCTACTTTATTTAATTCACATCCTGAAACATTAAGAGACATTAAGAGACCACAATCAGCTCTGGTAGAACAACACAACAGTGCAACAGTGAGACTTACTATCGGTGGACAGACGAGGCTGATGGGATCAGAGAAACTGCTCACAACCATCTTTCCCCCCTCAGGTTGAAACTTTGAGCAAGGCACAGAGAAACATAAGTCAGTTTGTTGCATCATTCAGTGTTTTCACCGATATTTGAGAGAATATTTACTGTAGCTTTGATACACTGTGTTTGGGTTTGAAAAAACTGTCTACTTCTAAAACCGTGCATGAATAAAATATGCAGCACTTTAACTCATACTTCTACAGTATGCCTACACTCTGCAAATAATTATACAATCTCTTTCATTCTTTTGTGAGCATTAAAGTTAAATTCCCTTTCTATCCACAGTAAGCTCTTCTGAGCGGCTTGTTGACCTGTAATCTACTGGACTGTTAAGTCCAACCCAGTACGTGTAAATCAGCGTTCACCATGTTGTTCCACAGTCCCTTGGCCAGCTCCTCGTGTCCCTTTATGGTGAAGTGGAAGCAGTCGTGAGTGAAGAAAGTCATATCGATCTTCCCGTTCTGCTCAGAGGAACAAAACGAGCACGTTGTGGGTTACACTGATGGAGCGGGTTGTTGGTGACACGTGACTTCTCTGCCTCTCATCCTCAGCGGAGCCAAAGGCTACAGCTGTCACGCTGGGGATGCTAATGACTCAATTCTCACTGTGCAAACTTTGACACTGACTCATCTCATCAAAGCAGACACTCGTACTGCACTGACACAACAGTGCTTGACCTTTTAAGTGAAATGAATTACCGGGAGGCGGGGAGGGTCTGCGTACTTCAAGAAGGGCTGGAGAACGACGGCGAAGTTTTTCTTGAAGAAGCGATCGCTGTACAGCAGCTCCTCAAGCCTTTTCTGCACATGGAAGTTACATTTAAATAAGTTAAACTCATATCATTTTCCTAATTTGGACTAAGAGCAGATACAGAGAGAGCCCTGACCATGAAACAGACTTGTGATATTGTGGATTCATGCTCCCAGTGTTATTTTGTGTGAAAGGTGCTACTCACAATTATTGTGCATAATTCCGAAAGCTGTTTAAAGGGGACCTATTATGAAAAACACGTTTTTTCTTGCTTTAACATATATAAAGTGGGCTCCCCTCAGCCTGCCAACTCAGAGAAGGAGGAAAGCAACCAAATTCTGCAGTGTCTGATGAGCCGTCCAGTGTGATGTGGATCTACGAGCCAATAAGATTCTGCTCCTTTTCGTTACGTAACAAAATGCGATTTACATCGGTTGGCCTCCGATGCATGAAACCACGCACAACAAACTCTGCCAGCTGGAGCTTCTGACATTTTTTCATAGCGGTGTATCACGTCATTCAGGCAGCCAATCAGCACAGAGCCTCATTATCATAGCCCCGCCCACTCAGAATCCCTCATAGATAATGAGGTTAGAGAATGGGAAGATAAAGACATGGCTCAGAGGCTAAATTTCTAATTTATTTTGCAAAAACAATCAAAAGCTTGTTTTTAAGACATTCAAGGCCTGTTTAAAGGAGCCGTCTGTAAGAAATGTCCAAAACTGGTACTGCAGTCACTTTCAAAATATTGTTGAGCGGCGTGTACCCTCCCCCTCCTCCCCCCGACCAGAGGTTGCCAGGTAGGCTGCAGAATGCAGCAGGAACGTAGGCTGCCATGGCTGCGATAATTAGAGCCGAGCTGGCAACCCGGATGCCGAAACAATACTGACTTGGTGATTGGGAGATAGGTGGAGGGTGGAGCTTCAGAAACAATACTGACTTGGTGATTGGGAGATAGGTGGAGGGTGGAGCTTCAGAAACAATACTGACTTGGTGATTGGGAGATAGGTGGAGGGTGGAGCTTCAGAAACAATACTGACTTGGTGATTGGGAGATAGGTGGAGGGTGGAGCTTCAGGCCAAAACAAAAAATGACAACATAAACATCAGTTGAGGGCTGCAACTCCTCTTTTTAAACGGGAATATCCTGGCTTGAGTGTTGTTGTCAGTGACATAAGTATTTGAAATGAACATGATTTTTAAATGTCTGTTGACATATCGTGGTCATTTTATGATTCGTTTTATTATTGCTCTTACATACAGCTCCTTTAAAATAGGTATTAGATGCCATAATAGCCCTTTAAGATAAATGCATTTTTTGCCCTGATTTTGTCAAGGTGCAAAATTGAAAATGAAGACAATTATTTACCCCTTGCTTAATCACTGGTTGTAAAACCTCTATAGATCTTCTAAAAGGTTCCTCTTAATCTAGAGTCTGCTTGCCCCTGTCCACAGGTCATTTCAGCCACCCTTCATTTCAGCGAGTTCACATTTTAATTATATCAAAGTCCCTTCTGCAATGGCAAATTAAAGTTCTTTCTTAAAGTTGTCAGCTGGGGTTTGATCAGGTTTCATCATCTTTGTAACACTGAAATAAATGTTTTTTTGATTAAAGCATTTCAAATTGAGTGGGCTCAGGCATGTGGTTATAGGAAGCCCCCTGGATGCCTCCATGGGGGGTTGTTGAGGGCACATCCAACCGGAGGGAGGCCCTGGGGTACAACCCATGCTGGGCTGATTATATCTCACATGCTATGGCATGGAATATTCATTGGATATTCATTGTTTATGTAATAATTGCTCGGGGGTCATGTTCTGGGTCTCTGGAAAGCGCCTAGAGACAACATTTGTTGTATTAGACGCTATACAAATAAAATGGAATTGAATAGGGAAAATTTAATTGGAATATTAAAGGAGCATGAGGCTCCTTTTAAGAAATGAGACTCTCTAGCGCCACCCTTAACCACGACGGCCGTCGGGGGTACTGCAGCCAACAGCGAAGCCGGCACGGGAGAACGGGGAGAACGCACATGCAGCGTCATGTGACGTCACATCCGCAGGACAGCGCGGGAAATTCGGCCCCAGCACTGCAGCACATTTTGCAGCACACAGCCTGTTCAAGGCAACGGAGAGATACATTAGAGGGCTCATTCTTTTTGGTTTGGAACGCTTCATCTGACATTATTACTAGAAAACTTAAAACGTTTATGAATTTTTTTCATAAATCTTGCCTCAATCCTGCCTCAAGCTCCTTTAAAGATGTGCAGTGGAAAACAGGGTTGTTGCAGCCTTTGTGATATAATTTTAGCTTTCTAACTTTGTTGTTATTGTACTTAAAAAGATGAACATTTGATGTGAATTTTGTGTAATTTGTGAAATGGATAGACTGATGGAGATCTTTGTTTTTGCTCCAAAGACACACCCAATTTCTATTTAATATAGGAAGATCAGTGTAAGAAGTAGAATAATCAAGAGGTGTCACAAAATACATATGGGAAATACGTATTTTTAACACATGTTTTTAGCTAATAGATAGATGAACGTCATGCAAATGAATTCATTTGTCATCATTACATGTAATTAATAGGATATCTTTAAAATGATGCATTCGTCTGCTGTCATCTATTATGCTCTCCACGGTGACTTATAACAGCTGCCGAGTCGCACTCAGATTTGTATCCCAACGCCCAACCTCCAAATGCCTTTATTTTAAGGAATTACTTCAAATTTATCAAAATGATGTTCATAATTGTGGCCAATGTGAATCTTATGTTTGTATTCTTTATTTCTCTTCATGAATAGCATAGCCATAGTCTACACTATAAATAACTTGGAATCCAACTTGGAATCCAAAGTTGGCAATAATTGACCAGAACTTAGTTTAGAGTGAGTAAATCTTATTGTGTAACAGATATGAATGGAATAATGTAAAGAGCTAAACACAAGACTTTTATAAAGTGAAAGAAAATCTCTGGCACCTGAAACTCCAGGTTGACCTCCACCAGCTCCAGCAGTTCAGGCGATTTGGCAACTGGTTCTATCAGGCACGAGCAGAAAGACCTACAACAGACAAACCAGCACATTTGAATACCCTCTCTGCATACGTAACACCCTGCACACTGAACATAGTAAAAAACAGTAACATTAAAGGATCATTGTGAGTAAGACAGGCTCACCGCTGGAGGAGGCACCCCGGGGTGGGCTTTTGCACCTCCCTCAAAGTGTGCATGGGGAGGATCTGAACCACGTTAACGATCATACGGGGCACCTAAAGCACAGCACAGACACCCCACACAGAGGTGAAATCCATCATCATGCTGAACCTTCACCATCTGCAAAACAACTCATCCACATACAGAATGTCTCAGTTTTTCTTTAAAAAAAAAAAAAAGTTTTACCTCGTTCATTAGCATTTCCAGAGAGACGGTAATATAGTGAATGAAGTTATCCACTGAAAAAAGACCCTATGAGAAACACAGAGATTCAACTCAAAGCCAGAAGAGTGAAAGGTTTTATTAAACTAAACTGATAATCCACAGATGAAGAAAATGCACCTTATCTTTGCAGTAATCGCAGATATCATTCATGCCCATGAGAATAGTCAAAAGCTTCCAGTCCTCTTCAAAGTTCAGACCCTAAATCAAAAGAAAACACAGGGTTCAACGAATCGGCAAAAAAATACAGCCAGAAATTGAACCACTGCTTTACCTCATAAGTTCTCAGTGTATCAATCAAATGTCTCGTCTGGCTGGGGAGGTTGCTAGGAAACAAAAAAGAGCATCTTTCAAAAATATCAGTTGTGAATAAAACAAAGTACTATTTTATTTAAAACAGACAAACAAAAAAAACATTAGCTCAAAGCCAAACAAAACTTGTAAAGCATCATTTCATAACACTCAAGTTATCTCTCGAGGTCTTACAACGTGTTGTGTCCTGTCACGGCCAGATTGAAGCCGGTTTCACTGATATGACCCTGCATGCCATGAACCGTCTTTCCAGGAGCAGCACCAAGAAGATTGGGATTGAATAGCTTGATGATATCTAAAACATGCAATGGGGGGAAAAAAAGAGTAAAGATAATGCACTGGATTTTGTATGGAGTGATAACATTAAGAAATAGTTGACATCTTACTTGCCAAAGTTATGACATCTTGAAATGTCCCATAGCCTCCAATACTTCAAGTGGGGAAGCAAAATAACATCAAAACCAAAAAAATACTCATTTTGTATTATCATAAAAAAAAATCAATCTTCAAGCATCTGATGAACAACGGAAATATTATATGCTGTTGAAGGTTTTTAATGACAAGTTCTCGCACCTCCAAGACACGTGGCGAAATTCTATGGGGATCCCAAGCACAGTGGTGGCATTAGCCCCTATAGCTGTCTGAAAATAAAGCACATACCATTTGATTATTTTAAGTGACTTAAAAACATTACTGATATTCATATTCAAACATAAAAGTATTCAAACATGTCAATATGTCAATAATTAAAAAAAAAAAAGCACAAATAATGTGATATCTCTAGGCAAATTCACCAGTTTTGCATTGCAGCAAATAAAAAATACATCAAAAACAAACACCTACTGTCAGAGAGTCCCCCAAGGCAGCGATGACTTTGATATCTGCCGCCTTCACAAATTCAACTAAACAAAATTGGGTTAAATGAGACAGAGAAAAGAAATCTGTTTAATCCAGTTTATCTCCAGTTTTAATTTTGAGGTGGTTGTGTGTGACCCAGACAGACCTGAAGAGGGGATGGAGGGAGAGGGGCTCATGTCTGGGCAATGGAAAACAGGATGTTTGAAGCTCACAGGCCGAGTTTTCTCTGGAAACTCCTTAACAAACAAGAGGCAAGCCACGCTGTCATAACACAAACCATTCAAATCCTCTTTTGCTTTCCAAATCTTTGCCTTACAGGAGTGACAGGAGTCTATGATGTGTTCGCCGTGCTTGTTGTGCACATGCTCCACATTGTTAGACCGTGTTTTACCTGCATTTCATTCTTAAAATCGAGCCAACTGTTGACCATTCAAATTGTATTTTCAAGAAATATGCCAATCAAATCCAGTTTAAACAATAAAGTAGTCAGATACCGTATTTTCTGGACTATAAGCCGCTACTTTTTTCATAGGTTTTCAACCATGCAGCTTATACAAAGGTGCAGCTATTCTGTGGATTTTTCTTCCACCGCTAGGGGGCGCTTTAACCGGAATTAGAATAAAAACTAAGACAAAATAAATGCAAAAGAATGCACTACTTCTTCTTTAGCAGATAGAAGTAGGTAGAAGCAGATTTCAAACAGATAAATAAATACCAGTTATTTTCTCTTGGTTCTGTCCCGTTTTAATCAGCAAAGTTGCTGCCGTGTTAAAAGACACTGTTATGAAAGGATCTATTTAGGTACAAACATGTACATCATTTACAGTTTAAAATCCTTCTGCACATGTAGTAAATATCTAATCTAACAATATAAATATCTGCGACTTGCACATCTTTTTTTTTTTAAATAGAGCGGATGCGGCTTATATACAGGTGCGGCTTATAGTCCAGAAAATACGGTAATTAAAATGTCATTAAAATCTTCTCTTTGGTAGGACAATAATTGACTTTTATTGTCTAATAATAAAACCAGATGTAAAATACCTTATTGAGGGCCTCCTGGCTGTAGTGTCGTATCCCCTGCTCATACTTCCACCACCAGTCTTCACCTTTAACGGAAAGATTTTCTCAGTGTCCTACTGCGACTAGAAGGCCTCACAAACCACATTAAAACCTTGACCTCTAATAATATTACACCGATTTCAATCCAGTACACAGAAGTCTTTTAATCAAGCTTTCCTCTTATCCTATACTAAACACATCATTCTTTATAAATGCTAATACTGCTCATCAACTCATACTGTAGCAAAATGAAAGATACTTTAAAAGAGGCCCAGTTTCAGAGTCTATTGCAACAGCAAAAATGTGCTCACTACCCCACGTGTGATCCGCCCTCCTGCTTGTTCCAGCACTTACCTTTGACAGAGCAGGACGGGAGCACACATGTTGCCACGGCGATCCAAAGCCACTCCATAGTAGTGCGTATGGATCAGTCAATAGGTCACCCCTACAGACCGCACAATGCCATGCTTAGTTTTTTACAGCCCTGTCACTTTGTTTCAACCCCCCATTTAAAACGGGAGTGACGACCTGCAGGACCAATGGGAGCCATCCTTAACGTCAGTGCGTATACCATAATATTATTCTTTATCAGTTTTAAAAGTTAAGTGACCTGCGATCATCTATTCTATTGATAGTCTGCGCTCGATTTTAAATCCTCTGAATTTCAAGCTTTATTTCCAATCAATGTTTGACACAAACATCAAAGGATTTAAAACAACAGTTAAATATCCATATTTATTTATTTATTCCTTATAAATCTGTATTTGTGATGCAAAAAAAATGCAGTTTTGTCAACCCTGACCAGTGTTTCATCTTCGATGAACTGAGTTTGAATGCAGGAACTGGTCCAACTATTTATTCTTTTTCCTGCGGTTTTTCAGTTCATACACTTCATGCGGGTGTACGGCGGTTACATTCTCAACTTTCACAACAAGCACAAAGTGTGGTACCGAACAAATGGATTTTAGAAAATAAATGAACTACTTGTGGAAACAAGTTGAAATTCTTTTACAAGGTCAACGCTGGATGGCTGTATCATGGCTTCACTTTCTTTTATCTATTTTTTAAACCCTGCTATATTATCCATCTGAGCTGGAAAGTGTGGGCAGACCTCAAATTCAGACTTTAGGTGAGGAGGTGTAAACTTTCACAGCAGCTGAAATTGTGTGCGCTCTCCAAAGACGCACCAACACACCCAACTCAGTCCTTTTAAGACTGCTCAAATTTAACCTCCAGGTAAAGCTAGGGTAAGTAATTTCCAGGTGATATAAATTAATATTTAATTCAAAACATCAACCCCCCCCGAACACAAACACTTCCCTGGCTATAGTAATTATTATGCTTTGTGGGTAGGCTGCCCTCACTTTATTTTGAAGTTTAAGAACTATAGCTCTGTGTGAAGACTTATTTATGCCACGTAGGTCGGGCAGCTAGCAGATAATGAGGAGGAATTCACTGTTAAACAGTGTTCTGAGTTATAAATCACAAATTGCTTAACCTACCCTTGAAATGGATGGGTTTAGGGGTGACTCCACCCTTCCTGATGGGAGAAGTGTAAAATCAAGAATGTTCAAGGGTGTCACTGTATCCTTTATGCAGATTAATGCTCAATAGCTCTTTATAATTTGAGTTTTTGAAAGTCTTCATTCTGTTTAATTTGCTTCTATTTGAATTTTCCAAAACAGCATTTTGATTTTTGACCAACTTGAAACTTCTGTTAGGGACCATAAGCATCAACACACTGCTTATAATTAAACTGCTCTATTTAAATTAAACCTCCCAACACACTTGACGTTCCTCTTCCGAGGTCAGCAAATGGCTTTAGTGTGTTAGAGCTGTTACTGAATGAATTTCACTAGGGCAAAAGTAGTGACCTGGCAACATATCGGCTAAAAACTAAAATTAAATAAATGAAAAATTGCTGAGCAAAAAATGACATTTAGAATGAAGTCACTCAGTTGAAAATGTGCCTAAACTGCAAATGATAAGAGAAAACATGCAAAAATCATGACCGTCTTTGCCAACAAGGTGATCACTAAATAATAAAGTTACTTTAAGTCTCGCCTTTTTTTCCTCCCTCTAAATATTTCAGAAAATTAGGACTAAAGCAGGTTAACTTTGTAATTATCCAGAAAACACAAAAAGGTGGAAGAAACAAACAAATATACAAATCAAATTACATCCTTCTTCTCAGTTGAGTCTAAAACGCCTTTTATCTGGCAACCGCAAGACTATATTCATGGAGACAGTAGGTGCGCGTCGGGCAGAGTCCCAAGTCACAGACGAACCAGTTCCACGTCTGTCGTTTCCTTTGAACACTCCTGTTGTTCAGTGTCTTTAAATCAACCACGCTGTGTTGGTTTCCCCTTATTTTAAAATGGAGAAAAGGACTTGTGAGACTGCACAGTTCAGCTGACGAGTATTTTTAACACGTGGAAGAGAACAGCAAGAGTGTGTCAAGTCTTTAAAGTAGCAGGTTTTCAGCTAAATGAGCATCAGCTGCATCGCACTGTGGGCCTGGCAGAGCTTCCCGTCTGTCGTTTACTGCTCTCCCTCCCTCTGGTTTGCCCTCACTGCTGCTCGTCCTCTTCCTCCTCCTCCTCATCGTCGTCTTCGTCCTCGTGAGCTGGGCCCTGGGCAGGTGTCTCTTCCTGAGCCGGGGGTTCGGCCTGGGCTTGAGGCTCCTCCTGAGCTGGTCTGGGAGGGGGTGCAGGGGCAGGGGCAGGTGGGCGAGGCGGTACTATGATCTGGTGTTGGCGCTGTCGGTAGGCGATGACCGTTCCCAGCAGCAGGGCGATGACGGTCATGAGGTAGAGGTCCCACTCCGGCCCCAGCAGCTGGTCCAAGTCCACCTGAGTAACAATCTCTTTCAACTGACAGAAGAAGAGGATGAAAGATAAAAACAAAATATTATTAACACATCTTTTTTTCATAAAAAGTAGCTTTGAAGTCTACATTAAGTTAATACTTAAAATCTAAACCAGGGGTGTCAAATACGCGGCCCGAGAGAGATTTTCATGCGGCCCGCGAGAAGTTTCCAACACAAAAAAACGAAATGTTAATTTACTAAAAAGGAAGGCATAAATAATTGCCATGAATCGCAGCAAATCCGATAATATATTTCTTCTACAAATCCATCGTTATTCCACAAAGAGAGCAGTTTGACATTTTTTTAGTTTTCTAGAATGCATTTGCCGATTTTATTTCTTTTTAGACGGTTGTTTATTTTATTGAGTGACTACTATTATATATTTTCGCAGGAAAAATATCACTGCTAAAAAAGATGATAGAAGATATTTATTCTGAGAATTTCAGTTTTGAATACGAGGATAGTGTCAAAGTAAAACAGTTAAAAGAGAATTGCTGACTTTTTCCGCACACTGGCGTAAATATCCGCACCAATTTTTAAAAATAAATACTCTTAATTGTACTGGAAAAATCTCTAAATCACAAAGAAACACTCTCGGATTTAATAAGAAAGATTTAGCTTTTAATTAAATTTCCTTATAAAAAAGCGAAATATAAAAAAAACATACTTGTTTCTGTTTATCTTTGTAGAATGATATTAAAAGTATCTTACATAATTTGAAAAAACGAGAAATTTCAAGAAAAGATCCTGAAGAAATATATTTTACATAATTAGAGTGTAAACAAAGTGCATATTTCCTTTAAAATTAACTAAACTGATATTGGATTAGATAATAGTAAAATAAAAAATTAGAAAAAAAAAATGTTCGCACCGTTTTTGTTATTTTGAGCGTGCGGCCCGCAAGAAAAAAGTTGGTCAAATCCGGCCCGCCAAACAAAATGAGTTTGACACCCCTGATCTAAACTGTCAGTACCTAGCTTAAGACTTCTGGAGGGAACACTTACATTAAAGTCCTGCATGTACTGTACGCTGTAAATCAGGCCCAGCTTGCACAGAGCCAGGAAAACTGGGACCTGAGCATCAGGACTGGCTTCAGCAGCCATGTCATAGAAACGCTTGGCTAAATGGATGTCCTGCAGAGAAAAGGTGTAACAATTGAAAAATACAAATCACTTGTACAGCCTCTATTTTATAAAAAAAAAATGTTACTAAATGGTACTGATGTGCTGCAGACAAATATGCAGTTTTGCAACTGTAGAGATCTTGATAGACAATTTTCAAAACAAGCTTCGGGATTGTTGCTATCCTTGTTGTCTTTTAGAATTTATTAAAGGATAGCCCCTTGAGATGTAACATCTCATTTTCAAGGGGGTCCCATAAAACATACAATTACAATATATCACATTACAGTACAGACATACATGACATAAAACAAACACGGACATCTTGCTACCACACACAACCCCTACACACATAAGTGTAGTTACAAAGTAGGCTAATTGAATAAGCGAAACAATGAGATAAATATAACATAACAGAGAGAAAAGAAAAAAAATAAATAAATAGAAAAAAGGACACAAAAAAATACATAAATAAATTAAAAACATAGGCAATTTGTTTTAAGATGCGAATATAATGCCAACTTAAAACAATGAAAAGAGGTAATAGAACGCAAAAAGAGGGGAAGATTATTCCAATCTGATGGAGCTTTAAAATAAAATGATCTTTTCCCAACCTCTTTTAAAATTCTAGGAACAAAGAAAAAAGGAAAATTCATATGCCTTTTCTCCCCTAACTGGAAGAAAGCACTATTAAAGTTCACATGCTCAGCCTGAGATGTTACAGGTATTTAGGCTGAACACGATCAGACTCAGAGGGACCCAAAGGACTCTGATGGCAAAACTCATGCCACACACGCCTTGTGCATGAGCAGATGTAGAAGACATGAATGGCTTTTACCATGACTCCTTCACGAATTAAGTTGCAAGAAAGTGAAAGTTCATGCTCACCTGTTTGATACCCAGGCCTTTCTCATGCATGTAACCCAAGTTAAACATGGCCTGGGCGCCGTTCTGCTGCTCTGACGCCAGTCTGTAGTGAATGACAGCTGTCTCATAATCCACATCTGTTCCATAGCCGTAGAAGTGATAGTCTCCGAGTTTTATCCGTGCCACAGTGTAACCTTAGGAGGACAAAGTACGTGTGAGGTTTTCAATGAGGGAAAGTGGAAATTTGTGTTCCCCAAGAAGCGTTCCTCCTCATCCTTCCTCTGCTTCTCCACACAGCAGTAGGGCTGGGTGGTTACGTGAAATAATGTTTTGTAATACATGGTACATCAGCTGAGACCGTAGTCACGACTATATCCATCGTCATCACTGTTTCCCTGAAGTCGTGTAGAGTCACAAGCTCGTCATATGCAACGCGACATAGGGAACGTCTCTTGGCAAATGTTAACAGGATCAGTAAATGTTGTGCAATGCATAACTGAACATATTCACTGCATCACAAATTCAACTAAAAAAGGAGCTGCAGCTGTACTCACTGCCAGCAGCTAAAAACTGTTGCAGCTCAGCCTGATAAAAGCATCAGTGTTACATCATCTGCCTTTATGCAGTATTCCAAGTTGTTATGACTGTATTAAACCAGTAAACTAACTGCTCATTTGGATTATGGGGAAAATATTAAAAGTAAGGCTCGATATAAATGTATATTTTTTATTAAATGTCACAATTAAACTACCTTGCTTGACTGCAATATGTTTAAATAATGATTCTAGGTCCACTTTGTATACTGTAGATGCTTGAGTGCTCTTAAGAGTCACCTTGTGCTGCAGCTCTTGTCCAGTGCAGTAAAGCGCGAGGGTACGTCTCATTGTCACTGAAGATCCTCGCTCCGTCTGCTTTTGTAACACAGACACAAAATGTATTTGAAACGACTGAAAATGTTAGTTATGAACTCATTTGTAGAAGATGTACAAGTTTCTCCTTTTCTGTGTATAACGGCTGGTCTTACTTTGGTCCAGAATGAAGCCCACATTGCTTTGAGCCACCTCGTAGCCCTGCTCGGCCAGCAGCAGATACTGCACCACAGCAGCGTCTGTGTCGCCCTCCTTAAAGCTGCCGTACGCCGTCATCAGGCGCTCCGACCAGCGACCGCGCTCGCACACGTTCTTAAAAAGCTGCAGACAAGACAAAGACATGCATTGTGCTAGGGCTGTGCGATTAATCAATTTTAAATCTAAATCGGATTTATTAATCAAGACGATGTTAAAAAAAGGAAAATCGATTTTCCTCTCTCTTTTTCATACAGAGCTTGTCTAGTCATCTTTGTTTGGTCAAGAAAATTGTAAATGTTGTCACTTTACTAAACTCAAGGAGGATTTACAGCATCTTTCAATTGCACTTCATTCCCAATAGGGACATTTTTTTGTTATTTTTCCTTAAAATTAAAGATAAAATATTTGAAACAATTTATTTAATTGTCTTTTGTAGTTTTATCAAAAAAAAAAAAAAAAAAAATCGGGATTTTATTTTTGACCAAAATCGCCCAGCCCTACATTGTACTACTACTGTCATTGTGACATACATACACATACAGTGGCTATATAAAGTCTACACACCCCTGTTCAAATGCCAGGTTTTCGTGATGTAAAGAAATTACAGCAAAACAAAACTTCACAACTTTTTCCACCTTGAATGTGACTTATAACCTGTACAACGCAATTGAAAAACAGAAATATTTCAGGGAGGTAAAGTAAAAATAAACAACTGAGATAATGTGGTTGCATAAGTGTGCACACCCTTTTATAACTGGGGATGTGGCTGTGTTCAAATTTAACCAATTACATTCAAACTCATGTTAAATTGGAGTCGGTGCACACCTGTCACCAAATAAAGTGTTTCTGATCAACCCCAAACAAAGTTCAGCTGTTCTAAGAGGCTTTTCCTGACATTTTTGTATCTTCCAACACCAGCCATGGTCCGCAGAGAGCTTCCAGAGCATCAGAGGGATCTCATTATTTAAAGATATCAGTCAGGTGAAGCCTACAAAAGAATTTCCCAGGAATTAAATATACCATGGAACACAGTGAAGACTGTCATTGTCAAGTGAAGAAAATAAGGCACAACAGTGACATTACCAAGAACAGGACGTCCTTCCAAAATTGATGATAAGAAAACTGGTCAGGGAGGCTGCCAAGAGGCCGACGGCAACACTGAAGGAGCTGCAGGAATTTCTGGCAAGTACTGGCTGTGTAGTACATGTTATAGTACATATGAAGAAGACAGGAGATTGTTGTCACATGTCTGGGCTATGGGGTAGGGTGGCAAGACGGAAGCCTTATCTTAGTAAGAAAACCATCAAAGCCTGGCTTAATTTTGCAAAAAGACATCTGAAATCTCCCAAATGCATGTGGGAAAAGGTGTTATGGTTTGATGAGACCAAGATTTAACTTTTTGGACATAATTCCAAAATGTATATTTGGTGCAAAAACAACACTGCTCATCACCAAAAGAACACCATACCTACAGTGAAGTATGGTGGTGGCAGCATCATGCTTTGGGGCTGTTTTTCTTCAGCTGGAACTGGGGCCTTAGTCAGGGGGCGGCGGTACTCCCACGGCCCGGGGCCCAATGGGGCAGCAGGCCGCGCCCGCAAGATTTTTTTTATTTTTTTTGTGGCACCACTTGGTTCATATTAGGTATAAAGCTTTGTATAATATGTTGTGCTGAGATTTTCACACTCACAGTTAATCGCAAGTGAATCTCCAAATGTATTTTGAGTATAATCGTTAAAAACAGTCGTCTATCAACGTTATCATCAATCACTCGTCAACAGAGCACAGTAATCCTACAGCCTAAACATGAGCGGGAATTAAACACAAAAGTGGAGCAATACAACGCAAAGAAAAAGAAAAAAGGGAGGAATAAAAAGCCGAATTGCCCAAGCTAGATAGCTAGATATTTTGTTCGCCTTAATCCTCCTCCTGTGAAAGATGAACCTGACGTTGTTAGCAGCGATTCTTCCCTGGGCCCGGGCCCGCCAAAATATGCATCATGGTCAGGGAGCAGGTTTACAGGTAGCTACAGGTATAACAATCACAGACACACACTGTCAGCAAGAAAATGTGAGTTTGTGGTAAATTGTTGATATAGTCGCCCGGCATGAGACGAGAGGCTCCAGGCTGTGAAGGGCCCAGTCTAGGGCTGTGCGATTAATCGATTTTAAATCTAAAATTGGATTTATTAATCAAGACGATGTTAAAAAAAGGAAAATCGATTTTCCTTTTTTGCAGCTGGCTGCATTACAGACAGAGCTCGTCTAGTCATCTTTGTTTGGTCAAGAAAATTGTAAATGTTGTCACTTTACTAAACTCAAGGAGGATTTACAGTATCTTTCAATTGCACTTCATTCCCAATAGGGAAATTTGTTTGCTATTTTTCTTTAAAAATAAAATATTTGAAACAATTTATTCCATTGTCTTTTGTAGTTTTACCAAAAAAAAAATCAAAATCGAAAATCGAGTTTTCAGAGAAGAAAGAGAGAGAGAAAAAAAAAAAAAAAAAAAAAAAAAAATCGGGATTTTATTTTTCCCAAATTGCACAGCCCTAGCCTGGCCATATGCCCCGCCCCCCGGCCCGGCTCCGATATATCCCGCTACTGGGCGGAGGGAATTATGAACAGTTCCAAATACCAGTCAGTGTTGGCACAAAACTTTTGGCCTTCTGTTAGAAAGCTGAAGATGAAGAGGAACTTCATCTTTCAGCACGACAATGACCCAAATCTAAATCAACCACAGAATGGCTTCACCAGAATAAGATTGAGGCTTTGTAATGGCCCAGCCAGACCTGAATCCCATCGAACATCTGTGGGCTGATCTGAAGAGGGCTGTGCACAGGAGGAGATGCCCTCGAAATCTGTCAGATTTGGAGCGGTTTTGCAAAGAGTGGGCAAATATTGCCACATCAAGATGTGCCACGCTGATAGGCTCTTACCTAAAAAGACTGAGTGCTGTAATAAAAGCCAAAGGTGCTGCAACAAAGTATTAGTTTAAGAGTGTGCATATTTAGGCAACCATGTTCTTTATGTTATATTATTCCCCTTTAAAGGTTTCAGTTTGTTTTTCCAATTGCATTGTACAGGTTATAAGTCACATTAAAGGTGGAAAAAGTTGTGAAATTATTTGTCTTTGTGTCATTTTTATACATCATGAAAACCTGGCATTTTAACAGTGGTGTGCAGACTTTTTATATCCACTGAATATAAAAAAACATTTTTTTTTTTTTTAAAACCCTGACAGAAATAACTCAAATTGTATAGCTCTCATAACAAGATGGGGCCACTAGTATTAGACTAGAGTGAATAATAACGTCACAAGTGAAGCGTGACATAATTTGAAGCATTTGAGCTTTCATGGATGGATGATCTCTGAACAGCAGCAGAGACACTTCACTACAGAGAAAAGAGCAGCAGTCCCAGAGCATCTCACCTCCACGGCAGTATGGCAGGAACGCATCACACCAGTACCAGTAGCATGCATCTGGGCCAAGTTGTAGAAAGCCAGGATGTGGCCAGCCTGAGAGGCCAGGTTGAAGAATTTAAGGGCCTGTTTGTAATCACGTTTCACACCAATGCCATCTAGGAAACAAGTTGGGGAAAGGAAAAAAAAAATTAATGAAAAAAAAAAAAAAAACGTGATTATGAAAAGAGACAGGAAGTGTACGCCAATGAAGAACAGACAACCAAAACAGAAAAAAAGCAGTGAAACGTTGGCTATGAAACAGAGTTAGAAAAAGCACACGTCATGTCACAGGTGTTCATATTCACCCGGTCTGCAACACTCACTGTAATACATGGTGCCAAGCTGGAGCTGTCCGTCCACCCAGCCCTGCTCCGCCGCCTTCTGGAAGTATTTCAGTGCCAGCTCATAGTTCTGAAAACCGCAAAAAAAAATGCAAATAACTGCTCTGATCTCAGCATAACTGTTTAGCATGATTTGCATGGTTTGTAAGAGAAAAATATATCTTTTTTTTCCTGTTCAAATACTTCAAAAGTGGCAAATAGCTTAAGAAAATTTACCACTGGGACACCCCGTCCATATAGATAAGCCATGCCAAGGCCGCTCTGCCCCACTGGATTACCCTGGAGAAAGAAAAAAAGAGGAATTAATAAAATCAATTATCTTTCCATTAATTCAATGGTCAAAAAGGGTTAAGGTATTACATCTGTAACACCTCAGAGGTTCTGTTTATAATAATGGAAATGCCTTTTTCATTTTTACCAGATCTGCAGCCTTCTTGAAGTACTCCAGAGCTGTTTTGTTGTCCTGAGGAATAAACTCACTGCCCTCTGAATACATCTGAGCAGAGGAAAGTCACAAAAAGACAAATAAATAAATCAATAAAGTTTCCATGAAGAAAATACATTCTTGCAGATCATTGCCTTTATGATACGTCTCGCAGTGTAGTGCAATGATCTCATATCTCTGAAAACAAGATATTTGTAATGTTTAAACCAGAAAAATGAAAATGAAGGAAATAAAAAGAAGAGCAGCAGCAGAATCCAACCTTGGAGGAAATATTAGCAGGAGATCATTTTAAAGCCAGTTGCTCAGCAGAAAATGTTAAAGGAAAAAAAAAAAAAATTGATAAAAGAAAATCTGTATTCAGCATAGATTAAAATCAGCTGATAAGCCAAATGAATGAATCTTAGTGTCCCTACCTTGCCAAGAAAAGCCATAGCGTGCGTGTTCCCTGCGTTTGCAGCCTGGGTGAAGTAGTCATACGCCCTCTGTTGGACAGGAGGTGGAAGAAACACATCAAGCAGAATAAATAAAACATTTCAGAAAAGTATCAATACAAAAAATATCTGAGAAGATACTACCTGATGATTCTGCTCCACTCCACGCCCTCCATGCAAGTGAAGCTGGCCGAGACCCACCTATCAACAGAAACACAGCAATTTATTACATTTTCCATCAGTGATCAGCAATCATCTCCACGATAGCCTGAAACTATGCAGTGGCACGACTCAAAATATGAGTCTGCAATCAAAAAATGTCCAAAATGTTTTGTCATGTGATCAAGCTTCTTCCTGTTCTAAATAAGACAAGATGGCGAATTTAGGTAACAGAAACATGAGGCACAACTTTGTATACAGAGTAGATGCGCAGCTAGGTCCATTTGATGTTACCACACTGTTAGATACAATTTAAGTAAATAGCAAACATTTGTTCCTGTAGAAGATACAATATATGAATCCATCTTTCTGATTCAGACACATCTGAGAGAAAGAGACGTCGACTCCTGATATCAGTGCTGAAGGAGGTCATTGAAGTAAGAATTAAAACAAAAGGGCACAGAGAATCATTTTACCTGAGCTTGGACATCACCCTTTTCAGCCAGAAACTGGTAGTACTGGATGAGGTCCTCTTCCAGCATCCCGCTGGTCGAGCCTGGATTTTCCACCTCGTCCTGCAGTCTGATCCTCTGCACCGCTGAGCCTCCTGTCAGAGAAACATCACTGGCCACTGCAGATAAAGAGCAGAATGTGGAAAAAAAATAAATAGCAGAACAAAAATACAGTATAAAAATATATAAAATTGCAGTAAACACTTACCATGATTTGCTACAAGTCTATAATGTGTCAGTGCTGATTCACAACTCTGGGGAACGCCCACACCTCCCCAGTATCTGTATCCCTGGTGAAAATATAGTCATAAAATACATTTTTATTTTCAGTAAATATTGTGCTTAGCAGAGGAGTAGTTATATGTACAAATACACTTACCAGAATCATGTGAGCTACCACATTTCCACCCAGCGCACCAAAGGTGTAATAAACTAAAGCCTGAAACGCAGAACATGGCATTACGTGAATGATCGTTGGGAAGACAGACCTGCTAAAGATTATAATTAACTTAGAAATTATTGCTTTGGCTCCAAAACATGACTGCAAAGTGGGTAAAAAAAAAAAAGAAAAGTACCTTCGCCTGACTTGAGTTTACTCCAAGTCCTGCCGCATAAAGAAAGCCAAGAGCCTAAAGAAAAGTAAACAATGTTCACTCTTGCATAACTCATTCTACACACACAACCCGCATATTATCAGATCAAAACAGCTTCCAACTTATTAAAATTTCAAGGTAGATGTTTACCATCTGAGCTTTAGGTGAGCCCTCCATTGCAAGCTTCTCAAACATTTCTTTGGCCTTAGTGACATTTTGGTTCACGTAGTCTCCAAACAACATGGCGTACGCCACCTTCTCGGTAGCTTTCTGGTGGCCCTTCTCTGCTACTTCCATGAGCTTTTCATATAATCTGTGAGAGGTGTCAGATAAGTCGACAAAGCACTGATGAACGTGAATTTACAGAAGCATAATGAATATAATGTGTACAGTGACATCAATGCAAATAAGGATGTGCAAAGCAGAAGCCACACGAGAAATGACGGGCAATAAACCGGATATGAAATAAGCAGTAAAACTACAGCCACACAATTATATCAAATATGTGCAAAAACTGAAGTTGATTCTTCCATATTATATAAATAAAAAGAGAATTAAAACAAATAGCAAGTAAGAAACTCACTCTCTTTTCTGGGTTTTCCTGCTGGTTGCATTGAGCATGCGCAGGACCGTCTGATACTGCTCCTCAGCTTCTTCAGCCTGTAGTCTCTGCTGGGCCTGCTCCTCCGCTGAGGGGAAGAGGAGAAGCCAGAAAAACATTTAGAAAGGAATAATAAAAGTTACAGTTAAAGAAGAAATGTTTAAGAGAAAACGGGGATCATATATAGTGTTTATTGTGAATTTTACACAAAATATAAAAACTACATAACTGTTTTGACACAGTTTTCTTGGACAATTATTTAATTAAACATAAGATACTGAGCTGCAGACTTACTCTCACAGAAACCCCACTTCTTGTCATTTTCATAGTCAAAGGTTGTGGCACACCACAGCCGTCCATCCCCCCGTCCGTCAGTGGTACAGTCTGAGTATTCGTGCCCCAGGAAGAGGAAAGGAAAGATACAAGGCTGTCCATGGGCCGTGCCTCCATTCACTATAGGAACTAGATTAAAAAAAAAAAAGGATCAAATGAGAACATTATAAACAACCCCCCTGAGTTAAATGATGCAACTGACTGCAAGAGGAGCCACAGGTGCAAGTCACTGTTCATTTCCCATGGGGTTTAACTATTTACACTTGGCACTGTTCTGAAACTACAAGTCTTTTCTCAGTGTCGGCAAAAAAAGAAAGACAGAAAGCAAGTTGATGTGTCAAGAAGAGAAAATTATTCTCCAGCTGAAGTTATAACCAGAGGACTGATGAGTCGGTAATGCACATGAGAGTGCTTGTGGTAATTGTAGTTTATCGTAAAACACATCTCAAAGTTATAATGTACTTTGTACATAATAATGTTAGTGTCACAACATCAACTTTATTTCAAATGCATTTAATTTTTACAAGATGATAATGAGAGACCCAGTAGATCATTAAGCTTTCATTTACACAGGTGTAAATCAGCCATTAAGCATCATGACATTAAGGAGCTTCACGCTGGGTTTTAATTTGCAACTCCTTATCATAATACACTAATGCAGAATAGGATTCCTGTGGAGTTTGCTGCTTCAACTTTTACCCATGAGACACATTTTTCTCAATCATACTGTTTATCATGTTAAATATCTTCAAACAGCAGGCAATTCATTTTCTTGGCAACATTGCATAAAATTAAAAATCTTAGTTACCCTCTTTAGGTTTCTCCTCAACAGGAGGAGGTTGCTCAGGTAGATCTTCCTTCACTTCTCCTTCTAAAGGGGACTCCCTCCCGTCTTCCGGCTCGGAGTCTTCATGACGAGGAGTCAGAGATGCACTTGCTAAAATTTCCGCTCTTATACGGACGTCATCTTCCTCAGAGTCTGGATCATGGTAGGACTGGGAACAGCAATAGATTATAATGAATAAAAAAAAAGATTAAAAACCCAAAGTATAAATTAAAAAGCTGTGTAACACATTAAGGGGATAAAAGTAATTAGCTGATTATAGTTAAACTGAACATAATTTGAGGTAATCTTTTATTGACCTAAAACAACACTCATGGGATGTGAACATGATGACAGTCAAATATCTCAAAAGAGAGGTGCACGGGTTTATTCACACACGAGAACGTATTTGTTACCAATTAACAATTCTTCCTCAGCTAAGGTTCCTCTGAGTTTACCAGGCACAACAGCTTGGATCTCTGACATTTTCAGCTGAAAAATAAATTATTCAAGGTACATTGAATTCACATCCAAATTAGTTATAAGCAGGGTTACCCAAACTATTTCAAAATGGTTTGCTTCATTTTTCACTCTAGGTTTTCAGGAACCAGCTATTTTAATTATGACTTGGAAAAGTATTTAGAAAAATAGTTTAGAAACCACTGCTGAAATAGAAAATAGTCGCTTATAAAAAGGGACATTACACAATTATCCGTGTCATCCATCTTTAAAACTTAGATCTAAAATGCATATTTTAATCTGAACTATTTAGTTTTCTTACTAACACACAGATGAAGAGCCAGCGGCATCATGATTACAACCTGGAGAAAGTGGATCAGGTTTTCAGGCTGATTCGATTTTACAGTAAATATGGTTAAAATTTCTCCTACAAAAGAATCAAAGTTAACATGGAATTTGAAATGATTAAGTTATTGAGACAAAAAATAATAGCTTTCCTTGCTTGAGAGCATATATTTATCTCTGAAGTCACTACAAACTCTGAAATAAAACAACGATGACACTTTGTTCAAGGACACTTTTTGAAACATGTTTGTAGGTGAACTGCTCATTTTTGCAGGGGATTGGTACAAAAACCAATTGAGCTCAGAGTAGACTTTACCAGCTTCCCCATCTTTATGACCACATATGTCCTCCATTCACAAATCACACTGCCTGTGTTGTTCCATGGAACTTTTATTGTTGCATTATTATTTTATGAACACCAAATTCTCATCGGCAGTTACACAGTTCATTTAACTTAAATAAATAATGATCCATCAGCACATGTTCCAATGCTCCATCCTCTAAATGGCTTGGTTTTAATGTCAGAGTTGAAGCTTCCCCTTAGAAATAATCTTAACATCAGTGAAAAGTACCTCATAAATAATAATACTAATGTTGGGCTCTAAATTCTGCAGCAAGGCTGCTGACTTGCTCTAATAGAAGGGCTCACACCACCCTCATTTTAAAAACTCTTCACTGGCTCACCATCTCTTTTCGTTTTACCTTTAAACTCTTGGTGCTGACATTCAGAGCTCTGCATGGTCAGGCCCCCTCCAACATCAAGGACCTACTAGGCCCCTACACTCCATCTCGGAGGCTGAGATCTTTTGACCAGAGTTTGCTCATGGTCCCTCGGACCTGCTTTAAGACGTGAGGAGATCGCTCCTTCCAGGCCGTCGCACCGAGGCTCTGGAACGATCTCCCGTCGTCTCTACGTTCTCACGACTCCATTGACGCTTTAAGAGCGAACTTAAAACCCACCCGTTTCTCCAAACTTTTAAACATCAGTAGTGAGAGGGTTGTTTTATCTCCATCATGTTGGTTTTATGTACTTTTATTCTAGGATCTGTATCATCTGGTTTTTATTTTATTTGTACTTTTATTGTATTGTTTTATTCATGTTATTGTTTTTTTTTTTTTTTGTGAAGCACCTTGTGACATTCTGTTGTCTGTGAAAGGTGCTATATAAATAAACTTTAATTACCAAGTAAATACTAAGTCAAATTTGAAAAAAAAAAGAAAGAAAAAGGACTAAGAGTGACAACCAGGGTTTAGCAAGCCAGTATAGTACAGAAGAGGTTTTGATAATCTACCCTCACAATCAGCTGCTGGTTTACTTCAGCATTTCTATTTGTTGTGTGAACCTAAAATGTATGCATTTTTGCCATAAAATGCACAACATTCAAAACTCACACAAATGGGTACTCAACTCAATGATGCTACACCTTTTTTGCTTTTTGGTACAAACGGATAACAGGAGCTGGCCAATGAAACCTGCAAAATACATGTACGACAGGACAGGACTTACTCTGACCTTAAGGGTTTTTGGACACATTGTTTTTATTGCATTTACAAAACATGAAGTTGAGTAGTGCAAACTTTGAGAGCTGGTAGCAGTAAGAAATGCAAGGTGTATGGGAATATTCCACCAACTGAAAGTATGACAATTACTAGAAACCGGTACTCTGTTTGCAGTGTTGTCTAATGGCTTATTTGATAATCTTGAATTGTTACACAAAGCTGCTGACAGTTGCAAAACTTCCAGGGAAAATATATTACGACATGCTCTATTATTATTTTTGTGGATTTTTAAAAGATGACATGAATAGTGCCTTGCTTAAACTAAATCATTTTCACACATGAATTAAGCCTTATTCAGATACGTTTCTCCAATTTATACTTTTTTCTGAAAAATGAAACCCACCAACATCAGATTTGACTACTACTGTGACCGCGGTTGAATTGGTTTGATATTGGATATTATGAATTCAACACCCATAAAACTTGTGATACATACCACTGATTTTGGTCAAACCACTTGTGATGTGTTCATGGTCATCTAGATTATATATCACAAAATAGTAATTATTAAAAAATCATATATATGGGCTGATTCAAAAAATAATATACTGTATATGGGCTGATTTAATGTGGTTTAATGAATTCAACACCCATAAAACTTGTGATACATAACACCGATTGTTTTCATTAAACCTCATTAAATCAGGCCATAATATGATTTTATAATAATTACTCTCTTGTGATATATAGTCTAGATGACCATGAACACATCACAAGTGGTTTGACCAAAATCAGTGGTATGTATCACAAGTTTTATGGGTGTTGAATTCATAATATCCAATATCAAACCAATTCAACCGCGGTACTACTGTCTTGTGCACACCAGCTGTGTACATAGTACATGGATAAATTAACTCTAAAAAAAAAGGACAGGATAAAAATAGTCTCCAAATAAGTTTGAATACTACACTGCACAGTAAAGACAGCACATTCACAAATGTAAAAAGAATCTTCACGTGTTTCAAGTTCTGCTTTGATGATAATCAAATAACTCATGACGCACCTTCAACTCCGGTCCGTCGTTCCCGTGTTGCTCTTCCTCTGAAAAATGGTTTTGTTTAGTTTTTAAATCACACATACAAATATTAAAACATGTTAAGATCAGTGAAGCTTCTCCCCAAGAAAAGGCAGCTGCAACAGTTCAACAACCTGCTCCAAATGCAGGTACAAGCCAATGATTTCACACTTACCAGCTGATAATCCTTTGAAGGAGAATATTAGGAGAATTGCAAGGAAATAACCAGTTCTCCAGGACCTTAAAGCTTTCCTACAGCTCATTGTTATGGTTGAAAAGCTAACCATCTGTTAGCTCCAACTGCTCCAGTTTCTGTCACCCAACATTCAGATGGGAGTCATAATACGAAGGCTTGAATTAAAAAAAATTACAAAACTTGATCTAACTTTCGAAAATGTATTTGTCAAACAAGCTACAAAAAATAGAAATAAATGCTAAGCTATGTTAGCAGATACAGCTGAAATGACGTAAAGCTAACAAGCACTTAAAAGACAAAAAGTCAGCGCCTCATCTGCCCTAGACGTAACTCATCGGTTTTAACAGCAATAACCGAATACTGGGAAGTATTTCAGTGAAAAACTGCACACTGGGGGGTCCAGGGTTTGACTTAAATCCCCCTCACACTACTTAACGCAGCTACTCATGTCAACCTCTTGCGACCTGAGCGACGCTTCCGGTATTCGCCATTCGACCAATCAGAGGGCGCTCTGTGTGACAGCAGCCAATCAGAGTAGAGAGAAGATCTGCCAGCCAATCAGGTGCATACACAGTATTAGTTCCAGGCCACGACATCAACACATGTAAGAGGCAAAAATGGATCAGGGAGGTAGTGGTGATCGCTTTTGACATAGCCTAACTGTACAAATGTGAGTAAAATCATAATGTGGATGTTAAACCAACGAATTAAGCAATAAAGGCTTGACACGATCCATTTACGGTTTCTTTTTTCATTCACTTCCTTCTCCCAATGTACAAAGTAATCATATTCATCATAGCAATACTACTTCATTTAAACGGGCAAGCCACTACCAGAAGAACACCTATAGCCTAAAAGACATACAGCATAAATAAATAGTAAAATATTAACATTACTTTAGCAATACTAGCATGGAGAGATGCAAGACTAACCAAATTAAAAATACCGCAGTTGAATTGGTTTGATATTGGATATTGGATATTATGAATTCAACACCCATAAAACTTGTGATACATAGGCTACCACTGATTTTGGTCATATTGCTTGTGATGTGTTCATGGTCATCTAGACTATATATCACAAAACAGTAATTATTAAAAAAAAATCATATATATGGGCTGATTTAAAAATCATATGGGCATATGGGCTGATTTAATGTGGTTTAATGAAAAAAATCAACACCCATAAAACTTCTGATACATAACACCGATTGTTTTCATTAAACCTCATTAAATCAGCCCATAATATGATTTTATAATAATTACTCTCTTGTGATATATAGTCTAGATGACCATGAACACATCACAAGCAATATGACCAAAATCAGTGGCATGTATCACAAGTTTTATGGGTGTTGAATTCATAAAACCACATTAAATCAGCCCACATATATGATTTTTAAATCAGCCCATATATATGATTTTTTATATATGATTTTTTTTAATAATTACTGTTTTGGGATATATAGTCTAGATGACCATGAACACATCACAAGTGGTTTGACCAAAATCAGTGGTATGTATCACAAGTTAAATGGATGTCTTTGAATGTCAAATATCCAATATCCAATATCAAACCAATTCAACCGCGGTTATAAACGGGCACTACCAGAAGAACACCTATAAAAGACATACAGCATAAATAAATAGTAAAATATTAACATTACTTTAGCAATACTAGCATGGAGAGATGCAAGATTAACCAAATTAAAAATTAATTCAAGAGTGTATCCAATGTATCCAGTCAACTGCATAAGCACCAGTGCAAGAAGATGTGATAATAACGGTGTTTATTTACAGTAGGTTTTAGTGGTCATTTAAGAGGCAGCAAGACAAATGTCATTTTTTGAAAAAGAAAATAAAATAATCAGTATACAACATTATAGAAGACAGGATATTGAGAGTGTGAGAAACACAATCCTTTTACACCTATTGTTGAAAGCACAAATAAGCAGCAAAAACATATAGCCTACGATTAATTTTTCATAGCTGACTAAAAGCATTTTCCACATGTTTTGTATCCACTATGCATTGATAGCCATTTTTTAAATCTGCAGTTTAGGACTTCAAAATGGGCACTTTGCTCTATCATGATCAAGTCTTTGGTGTAAAACTTGTTTATTTGATATTAACTTTCACAAATAATACCACCATACTGTATGCTTTATGTGTATAAATGTATAAATTGGTGGTTTTTAACATATATACAGGTTTTTTTTTTAGTAGTTTAAAACATAATAACACATAAAACAGACTCAATCATCTGCAGCTTCAAAATATATTGTGTACAAAATATGAATATACCTTAAAAACAGTGACGTCATTATAGCAGGCCTTGAATAGTTAGCGACAGCCTGTGTTTTATGATCACATAAAAAAAATAAAAAAACTTCTTTAAAAAAAAAAAACTGCTTTATCTCAGATCTGATCATAGCAGGATTCTGTTATGTGGCCATATATTAACCCTTTACGGCTTCTAACAAAAACACAGGTTGATATATTTATCTCTCTGCTTTGTGATTTAAGCTTTGTAATTTATTGCACGACATCATATACTTAAATTAATTACTGAAAACATCTTAAAGTGATTAGATGCAAGAAATCACAGTATAGAAACTGGGACAGTTTTCCTTATGTGCACAGAGTTGACAAAAGTCTTTGGAGAAGTGGTTCAGTTTCACCTGGACAACCATACTGTGCTTTAGGATAATGATACTTAAAAAACTTCAACTCTCCTTATACACCATAAGGCAATTTGGGTACAATGTTGAGGTTGGTTTTTGCATATATCCTCTAATTCTTATCTTGTATCACCTAGGAATCATGATAATGTAATGCAATAGGCTGAAAAATATTATCTCCCATTTTCAGTTTTAATGACTTCTTCTGCCTTTGGATTCGCTGCATGTTCTGACTAACAGTTTTATTTGCTACACATAAAAAAAGGTTGAAATGGATCCAAATCCAGTGGAAACCACAAAGAAGCTGCTGACGTGTGATGTCAGCAGGACACAGTGTTGTTAGAACTCGGCGCAGGACGTGATGACATGGACTTTATCTCTGCACGGCTCTGATGATCCACTCTGCTGTAGGGTTCACCTGGAAGAGATCTTTCATGTACGTTTCCCCATCTAGGCACCTTTCCCCTAAGATGGCAGGAGGGCAGGGAGAAGAGCAGACAGAAAGAGGCATTTAAAAGATGCTCATGAGCTGCTGTTACCATGGCAACCATGGATATGTGACAGATTTCTTTTCCCTTTAACTAGCAGGCAATACAAGTCTGAACAATGTAATCGATAGGAGCAAGGACTTACTGATATTTCCACCAATCTCGTAGAGACACAACTCCTCTTTTTTCACTGCCAAGGAACTGGGAGGATGATGAGAGAAAAAGAAAGGAACAAAGTCCATAAGAGAACCAGTTACATGAGACATGGCTACCAAACATGTTTTAAAATAGAAAAAAAGTTTTGCGTATCCATGCATAAATTACCTGTCTTGGCTGAGGAATCGTGTTAATATGTCATCGGCTTGCAGCTCTTCAGTCAGCTGAACTGCCATGGAAACTTTACGTAACTGGGGCGCTTGGACTCGAATAAATCCCTGAGAATTCTCCTGGTTATAAACACAGAGTGGTTGGTCGCACTCCCATAAACATTTCACTGAAACGAGATCCTAAACACTGCAGTCATCATCACACACATACACATCCAACTATGACATAGGACAACTAAAGAATGAATAAATTACTCTTCTAATGTTTAATAAATTCAAGTCACTGTCTGCACTCACAGCTCTGGGGTCAAGTGGGACTGCACTTACTCACTCACTAATCACTTTTCAAGAGGAACAGACCTGTTACAAGATGCTGTCTTAGCTCTCATTAAAGAGCGAAGGTTTCTGACTCTTCTGAATATTTTACACATACAAGTTGAAATCACTACATACGTTTATACAGAATATGCATATAAAAGAGGCTATAACTGAGGCATGTTTACCACTGTGAACAGCTGCGTTCAGAATGTTGATGTAGCCCCTTGTTGCATTTTGAAGGTCTGATGTTTTCCCAAACTTTTTAGAAATAAGATTTCAGTTGCTCAACAGACCAGGGCCTCTTTTGTTGTATTGCATGCTTTTTTCAGTTTAGTTTTTTTAAGATTTTGTGTAGGCCTGTGTTGAAAAAATCGATTCTCCGATTTTAGATCGATTCTCATATTAATTCCTAAAAAATCGATTCATATGTCTAAAGATCGATTTAAAAAAAAAAAAAAAAAAACTTTTTGTTTATGCCCAAAAAAGGAATATTTTGTTGGACACGAGAATAACTGGTGCCATGTTTTTGCCTTTAAATATGTTTAAAGGTATGAAAACATTAAAGTTTTCAGTTATAATTGCATACATTGTCTATATTTCTTTGCTTTTTATACTGTCTTGGGGTTACATTTGCATAAATGTTACAAACCAAATTCTCATAAATGGGGAAAAAATAAAAGAGACTTCTTTCGTCCTCTGTTTCCTCCCTGGATCTGTTTGATAATTCTGACCCACACGATGTTTCTGAAAGCAGTTCTATCAGCATTCTGGGAGCTGATTGGTCCTTACAGCATCATTAGTTGCCGATACTTGCTGTTGAATCTCAATATAATACTAGTATTAATATGTTGCAGAACTACAGTCATATAATTCATGCAACAGCTGAAAAAACAGTTTTATTAACAGTAACCCAAATCAATATCGGATCGAGATAATCGATTCTGAATCTTAAGAATCGGAATCGAATCGATTCTTGATATTTGAATCGATCCCCAGCCCTAATTTTGTGGCTTGAGAGGCCTTAGGGGAAGGGAAGGGGAAGACATGCAGCAAAGAGTCACCAGACATTTTATCAATAGGATTCATTTGCTACCAAGTCACTTGGTTGTAATATATGCAAAGTGTGGCTAGGCATCGTTTCTCAGAAATAAACAAAACCTTCTCTCTCTCAAAAAAAAAGAAAACACCGAACTGCACGTGTATGCACTGTGTGATTTATTATTAGCACCACAGATGTGAAACGTTTTTAAAGAATGGATTGTTGCATTATTAATGAGGATTTCCCCAAATAGGTGTCTAACCACAAAATAATTGGAAGATGAAAACTCCTCCTACCTCAGGGATAGTTTTATCAGGTGGTTTATCAGTGGTGATCTTCTTCAGCAGCTTTCTTACAGCTCTCTCTTTGTTCTGTTTCCGCTGACTTTCCATGTTTTGTTGTCTAACCTGGGTCAAAATGAACTTGGGGATCTAGATAGATGATGATGCAGACACAAGAGACACCCTTACTGTAAACTTCAGCATCCACCATGCTCCCAGAGTAACAAAGAAATAAAATTGCAAATGCACAGATATTTTTTATAATGTTTGAATAGCTAATATTTCCATGGCATATATCTTACTGTCCACAGGAGATTTTGATATCTTATCAGGAACCGGACAATGCTGGCGGTGCTGGTTGCCATGGAAAACTCCTGCTGCCCTGTAACCTTGGACCGAAAGCCTTTGAACATGAAGATGTTGGGCGCCATGACAACAGACACATTGTTCAGGGTCATTTTATTCTGGGTCTGATGGTCAATTACCCGCTTGAAAAACTCCACCAATGCCTGAAAAATGAAAGTAAATGCTCAATGGGGCTACAAGGTAGTGATTTACTTGCATTTGAAGGGTGATACTTTTCAAAGAAAATCCACAGCTACCTTCAAAGTATCTCGATTAGATTCGGGTAACAAAAGGACCAGTAGATTCAAGGCCTGGAGCTGCTGCTTCTTTGTGGGCAACTCTGTAATTACACAGTCAGAGAAAAGCACAGTCTCATAACACGCCTGCAAAGCTCTTGTGATTTCACAGAATAACCCACAGAAAGATCATATACGTACTACTGACGGCAATAAAAGCATTGAGGTATTCAACAGTCAGCAGTGGGTGGGGTAATTCCCTGATGAACAGCTTCAAAAGGCTAGCAGCATCGTGCTGTTTCAACTGTTGCCACGGAAACGTCCCATCATAGAAAGAGGACTCGAGCTCCTGGCAGAGGGACTGGATGTCGGGCAGATAAACAGAGGCAGGCATGCTACATGAGTTAAGTCACTAACTAGTGACCGTGCTGTTGTAAACAAGACAGTTTTCCATTTTTCATAATTTCCTCCGGGAGAAGTACCTTGACTCTAGTGGCCACTCCAGGGATCCGTAGCAACCCCTCCGTGTCTAATCCTTCTTCCTCAATATGACTGATGAGCTGATGATAAAAGGAGGCAGGATTAAGGTTAGACAAAGCTCATTACAAGGGAAGTGATGAGTATATTAGGTTGGACACAGTCATACTAGCTGTCCGCATCTTGGTTGTACAGTCAATACAACAAGATTTACTCTCATCAATGCTGTGATTTTGAATTTGTTCCTGTCTCAAATGGACACCGTAAAAGGCTGCGGTGCTCACCCTCTGCAGTATGACTGGCACTTTGGCCCCAGGAACCCGTCTCTGGTCTTGATCCAATAAAGTGGTGAGAGGAACACCAAACAGGCCACTTTCTGCACACACAGACAAATACTGAGTAAAGCAGGACTATCATCCTACAGTTCATTAAATCCATAAATAAACCATTCTACATCTTTAAAATAACTACTTTGATCTTTTTTTGTCACCATTTCCACAGGACACTGGATTTCTTAGCGCCGTTAATGTTTTGTTTACCTTTAGTCTTAACTTTGACAGCTTTGTGCGCCTTAAGGTCAATCCCAGCTGTGTCAAACAGAGCGGTCACCTCCACAAGCACCAGCCTGCGCACCTGAAAGATCATTCAAAGCAGATATGAACTTAAAAAATAAATTCTTTCTTATACTGTAGGCTTTTTATTGACATATGCAGCCTTTTACCTTGAACATGTCCAGAGGAGACAGATCTCCTATTCTGGTCTGACCCGTTTTGTCGCGAAGCAGCTTAAAGTTCTTGAGAAGAAAAATAAAACAAGTGAGGAACAGAAGGGTTTTTTGTGACTATGTGAGATTACAGAAAACACTAAATAAAAAAAATGCCACATTAGTTTCTGTATACACCTAAATATGCTTTATACTGGGGATGAATTGCATTTAATCAGACGATAGTTAAATTCATCTGCTATACCAATTTTGACCACCAGATGTCACCAGAGGTCGTCACTGCATGACTCATACGCGCATGCCTGATCTCTGCAACTGAGTCAAATGGTACGTTACTGAACTTTAATTTGCATCATTTAATCAGTTTAAAATTGGGTCAGAATCATCTTTACTGTAATTATATTTGAAGAAAAATTGAACAATCAAGTGCATTTTAACCAAACTGCAGTAGTCAACATCTGAAGTGGTTAAAACATTTCATCAAAGACAATAATGGATATTGTTCAAAATTTTTGCATAACATGCAAATGTGTTTTTGTTCCACTTCAAATGCTGACTTATGTAAAACACTAGGCAATATATACACACAACAAACATGTTCTAAAAAATGATAATGTAAACCTTCTAGACACTAATAACACAGAATCCCATGGAGGACGATATTGTATCCATCTTTCTGATACCACCGTTCATCAATATCCTAAAACAATCAACAACAGAGCTACTGAAAATAGTTTCGATGCTCTTGGATGACAGTTTGTGAAATCAGTTTTTAGTGTATCCAACATGTGACTCACTGGGAGTTTGTCATCTGGCGAGTTAAGGCTGGGGGTGGCCTTTAACCGTTGATGGTTATCCCTGTAAGAAAGCGCCTGCTCTGAAAAAGCCACCTCAACGTTCACTTCTGTTTCTATCTCTGTGGAGACACGGGCAGAGAAAAAAAACAGTCATGCAGATGGTTTAGTTCAAATGTGGATTTGCTGGTAAATAAAACAATAAAATATGCGTTTCACTGTTGCTTAATCCCACAATGCATTCATTATGTCAGCAGAAGAGTACTTGAGAGATCTGTTCCCAAGTCTTAATAAATCAGATGTTATGAATCATTCCCAACTATCAGAATAGTTGTAACAAGCATTTCCGCTTAAGCTTTGGTTTAATAGCAGCCAAAAATACAACTTCCTCTAAAATCCTGTAGAAATCCCTGTTTCTGGGTTGTATTATTTCTTTCCATGGGGTATTTTTATTCAACTATAATGCAAGCATAATATTTCCAGTTCAATAATTTTCAATTTGAGTTGCTAAGCAGAAGTTTATTTGGCTCTAGTTTGCCATCCTCTCTGCTGACTCATGCTGTATGCATGTTCATTTCTAGGATTATGTTGCACATACCGCCTGTGGACGCATCTTTTTGACCGTTCTCACTTCTCCTTTTTAGTTCGTGAAGCTCTTCATCCTGTAATAAACACAGCACAGCACTGAAGCCTGACTGCAGAACACAGACTGTTGAAATAAGTCACAAATTTACAGAATACCCTGTTATACATTATTTTCTCTGTTAATTAGTGGAAAAAAAAGTCTAAGTAAGTGTTCATGTAGTTTTGCCTTAGAATAATAACTTTAAATATGAAAAAATATAAATATAAATGTAAAAAACGAGTTATGATTTTGCACAAATGATATGGAATTGGAGCGGCAACGCGACATGACAGATTTTTACTGAAGTGAATCCAAAACTGTGGCCACTTCTTTTAAGGTTCTTTAAATGTCAGCATTAATGCTCTTTACATTTTAAGTTGCACAACACAACTGATACCACTGAATGTAGATTAGCTTAGAATAACAGCTAAGCTACAGTGCTGTGAAAAAGTATTTGCACCCTTTACAGATTTCCTCTGTTTTTGCCTTTTTGTCAAACCCTTGGCAGCAACAACTGCAATCCAGTGTTTTTGTTAACTGTCAATGAGTGTTTCACATCGTTGCGGAAGATTATTGGTCCACTCTTCTTTGCATAATTGTAATAATTCAGCAACATTGGAGAGACTTGGCGCATGAATGGCCTGTTTAAGGTCATGTCACAGTTACTTACATCAGTTACAAAAAAAATCCTCCAGGTCCAGAAGCAGCAAAGCAGCCTCAGACCATCACAGCACCACAATCATGTTTGACTGTTGGCATGAAGTTCATTTTCTGAAATGCTGTGTTGGTTTTATACCAGATGTAACTGGACGCATATCTTCCAAAATGTTTCACTTTTGTCTCATTAGTCCCCGGTATATTTTCCAAAAGGTCTTGGGGGATCATCAGAATTTCTTTTGGCAAATATAAGATGGGCTTTTGGGTTTTTTTTTCGGTCGGCAGTTGTTCTCGCCTTTGAACTTTCAAACGGACATGAACAGCTGACATTAATGGATGTAAGTGACGCCTCCTGGGCTTCAAATGTTGTTCTTTTGTGACCTCCTGCATGAGGTCACAAAAGAACAGAAGAAATCTTTAAAAGGGGCAAATACTTTTTCACGGCACTACCCATCAGGAAACAGCTAGCCTTCTCTTAACTCCCAAAAAGATTTCCACATATCCACATACAAATTCTGTGAGACAATTTGGGTGCCACTTGGATGTAATGCTAAAACATAAGGTGATCATTACAACCTGTTTAAAACAACAGCATTCCCATTTCTGGATATGTAGGAACCAGTTCCTGGACTTGACATATGTTTTCAGAACATGAACTAAATATAATAACACAAATCTGTGCACAAGTCAGTTCACTTACGATATTTCGTCTCAACTGGGTAGTACACATGCATGGGGGAGACTTTTGAACTATTCTGCATACATTCATTGTTCATCAACTTAAATAAACCATAAATTATGTAAAAATTACTGCTGGTTCTTAAAATAGACCCAAGGATGCTGTAAGTTGCAAAAGCAAAGCTTCCCAACACATTTTCAACACATTTCAAATTTAAAATCAGCAAAAGAATTTAAAAAAAATTCTCAAATATGGCTTCAAAGTACCAAAATGTCAAAAGTTATCAGGTATGTTAGTTGGGTAGACTTTAATAATGATGAAATTCAGTTGTGTGGATGTTCAGAAATTTCAGCTCAATCAAACTCAAGGAAAAATCAGCCACTGGTGATAGGAAAATACTCAAATATATGTTGTAATTTAGTTCAGGGGGTCGAAACAGATTGAGCAGATTGTTGATAAACGTTAATATACCATGTGTTCCTCTCCTTACCTTTTCAGGAGGTCTGAATATGTCCCGAACATCAGGAAAGTGTTGCCGGTTGCGTCGCCGTAGCAACGTCTGTTGCAGTGATGTGACGCGGCGCTCCACAGCTGCTGCCTGAGTTCTCGTGAGGGTGGACAGGAAGGCTGCACTGTCTTCTTCCTGTCAATCAGTCAGGATTGGATATATGACAATATTGTATCAATCACTATATTCATGGAAATCAATACGTGTTTTTCTGACTGAACTTTATCTTTCCTCATTACAAAAGAAATAAATGATTAAAACCTGGTCCTGATCATTAGCTGCCAACGAATCATCGAACAGCCGTGCAAGCCCCGCCTCTGTAAGCCACGCCTCTTCCTGCTCTCCATCTGAAAGAAACAAGGACACATGGAAGACAAGAGAAGATGATGGATTGTAGTTTTATAGTCGTTTGCTTTAGTTTGCTAATTTGGGAAATTAAAAAAAATCAAATTAGAAGAAAATACGAATAAGAATCTATGTAAAAACTGGAATTTGAACCTCTACAGGTGCAGCAAAGGGGAAAAGAGCAGAAGTGGACACAAATATTATACAGGAAGAGCATGTTTATACACAAATAGACCAAATATAACGAGGGGGGGGTGGGAATTGATTCCAGATATGTAGAGCCACCGAGGCACTAGCCTGAACTGGAGGTAATGTTTCACTAACAGTTTGTATTAGCAGTCACATTTTTCCACACTAAAACATGCATCATCAAATGTTCAAAAGAACAGGACAAGCATTCACAGTAAATCGTGGAAGACCCACAAAAATCAGGACAAACCCTCGGCTTTGTTAACCTTATTGTTCATAGGAGGGAAAAATGTTTTTAACAATGCCCATGTTTTATGTCAGTTCATGACTACACACAAGCACAAGTAACCCCCCCCCCCCCCACACACACACACACAGATACACACACACACAGACAAGCTTACTCTTCAACTCTGCTACTGCAGACACGTTTCAAAGCACAAAGCTCTAAATCAAGAAGATACACGACAGTGTACTCAAGCACATGCAAGAAAAAGGGGGGTAAGCCATGTCCCCTCCACATCCGTCCACAGCTGCAATGTTTCCCACCTTCAGGAATTTTCTGCTGCTCCTCCTCTTGAGTGTTTCCGTCTCCCCTCCCTGCTCCTCCTCCTGAGCTGGTGATATTCTCAACCTCCTTCCAGTAGTCATCCATTTCCAGCTCATCCAGGGAGTCCTACAAGACGTAAGGGCATAAAACGTTGGGGATCTATTTATTTTCAGGTTTAAGTCCGTACAGTATGCGTGTGTCTGTCCTGACCTGCAGTTTGTGTTCAGGATATGACGCACTCGCAGCCTGTCAAGTCAGAACTAGTCTCCCAGGTAGCTATGATTGGCTGCACAGTTTCTGTCAGATAATATCTTCATAAACTCTTTTTTGCTTAAATTCCTATGAAATGTAAATAAACCCATTAAGTTTTTTTCTCTTTTTCCTCCCTTCCATCCAAAATAACAGTTCACAGGCCATTTATTTAAAATATTTGAAGAATATTGATTTTTATTTGACTCTTCACTTTATTTTATACAGTAGCTACTTGTTGAAAATAAAAAAAACGTCTTAATATAGGACAGTACAAATAAGTAGGCGTGAAAACCCCTAGAAAAAATTTGAAATATGAATGGAAAAGCAGTTTTAAGTGAAGTGGAGAGAGAAGGGCAGTACTCGAGTTGTGGGGGGATGAGGGGGGATGGCATCCCCCCTAAAATAAAAACGGTCAAAATCATCCCCCCTGTAAAACTGCCAACCCCCTTTCCATCCCTTATGTCATTTCATCAATGAATGTGGTTTTACTGCTATTTCAACATTTAGAGTCATCACCAGAAAAATAACTTATTTGACAATTTTTACCTGTTTCAAGTAAATTTTCACTTGAAATAAGTAGGAAAATCTGCCAGTGGGACAAGATTTATCTTCTCATTACAAGCAAAGAAAATCTTGTTCCACTGGCAGATTTTTCTACTTATTTCAAGTGAAAATCACCTTGAAACAGGTGAAAATTGTTTTTCCAGTGATTGTCCAGTGAGTCTTGTTTTAAGTGTAATGAGATTTTTTTTACTAAAATTAGACATTTTAACTAGAAATAAGATAAATATTCTTGTTAAGATTTTGAGTTTTTGCAGTGATCCATTTTACTTATCCTGTGAAGGACAGAGTCATATTGATAAGTTCAGAAAAGTGTTTTTTATTGTCGTGTTTTGATGTATTTGATGTAAGCCCAGTGGATATTTAAAGCTTACAGAAGGCTGCATTTAACTGCTGCTATGTCATTCCTGCAGTATTTCTGCAGGTGTTTTGGTCAGTGCTATTATTTGTAATATATTATATTATTTGTAATCAGCACAAATGATCTGCCCCCATATGATAAAATCCACCATCCCCCCTGATATTTTTTTACAACTCGAGTACTGGAGAAGGGTTTGTGTAAAAACTGGATCACAGGTGAGGTCCTGTCATTTTCATTGTGATCTGAGCCTACCTGAGAGAAGCTGCGCAGACACGCGGCCTGTGGTCTGGACCTGGAGTTGTGACTGTGTTTGGGGCTGACGCCTGGTTTAGGGCTTGAACCTGGTTTAGGGCTGGAGCCTGGTTTAGGGCTGGAGCCTGGCTTAGGGCTGGAGGAAGACTGGGACCTGGGGCGAGCCAGCAACGACGGGTCAGTGGCGCTGGTTTTTGCACTGCTGGTAGCCGAGGGATGTTCATTTTTGTCTCCGTCTTGTGTGTTCTGGTTCTGCTGGAGAGTGTATTGGCCTGTTCTTCGGCTACGGAGGAAACACATACAAACATGTACATCAGAGAAGCCAGCATGGTCAAATATGACAGGTTCCAGCTAAAATGATCCCGTGAGCGACACCGGCCTCCAGTTTCGCTTTTAGTTGCACATTTTGCATCATGTATGACGTGGTGATTGACACCCACACGTGCAAGCAATGTTACAAACACTCCCAGTCCATAAATGTTGCCTTGTCTGAGAACTGTTTGTACTCCAGTTATGCTTTCTTTACCTTCAATGACAGAACAAGTGAGCGATACCCTCTGACACAAATCTATAAGTGAGTCAAACAGACACACGTCAGCCAGCGAGCAACTAAAGACAAGCCAACATGTTGAATTTCCAACCCAACTAATGAGGCTAACGTATGCCAGGACTAAGAATAGCACCTGTTGTGCACCTTGAACTTCAACGTGCTTGATAAAACCATTGAACACAGTTTATGACTGTATGTAAGTGCTGCTTAGCATAGACTAGCTGAAACAGCGTAAACAGTTATTCAAAGCTGAAAATAACATTGCTCAACAAGTGTAACCATTCAAGAACATATTCTTCTAAACACATGGTTGCAAAAAAATCAATTGAATGGTTTCTGACACCATATTTTACAGCTAAAACAGTAGATTAAAAATGATTTTAACTTTTTGCTTCCGTACAAAGTTAAAACATCCATCAAAGGAGGGGAGGTTACTGCCAAATCAAAGCCAATTCTCGCATCTTTTATGTAATGTTTTCTGGTACTTTCATTGGTTTAATGTCAACGAATGACACAAGCTTTAATAACATTGCATGAGTAATCTTTAACTTGTTCCTACTGCATGTATTCACAATCATGAACACAAAAAGAGACACGATCATATGGCTCTTAAGTGTAATGAGGGACACTACTGATGCAGATGCTGCAATTGATGAACCGTTATATAACTGACAAGTGCAATGATGAGTAATGGGGATCAGCTGGACACCATTGCCATGGAAACGGAATTTTATTCCATCTAAAACATGGATTCAAGTAGTGAACTGATGCAGACGCAGAACCCCCAGGCTGCCAAATTATGGATTTTGTATAAAGTCCATGAGAGTTGAAGGTGAACATATAAACCGCTTTCGCTTCCATCATCTTTCTTCGCATTTTGAGGCTATATGTCACCAGAATTTAATTGGCTGCTGGGAAAAATCTACAATCAATTGCCAATTTTTGCTGTCAGTTTTGGCTTGATCTAAATAAAATCATTCAACTTTAAAAAAAAACACGTTCCAATTTGACGAAGTAGCTGTTTTTGAAACTGCATACAAGCAGTACTGTATGTAGTATCTACTGTATCTACTGTATACTGCATTTGTGTTTTGTCAGGTTTAATGATGTCAGACATCATTGAGCCTAAAGAGAGGCTGAAATTCAGCATAAAAATATTGTCTCAGATATAGGTGTCACGAGACAAAAAAAAAAAAAATAGGGAATTGGAAATAATGGAGCTGTTTATGTGTGAGACTATATTTTAAACCAACTAAAACACATATACTGCATTAATTAATATGGACTTATCGGTAGAGAGCATTAACCTGAAGGTTCACGCTGAGCGAGACTACATACCACAGTAGACACACACACACACACACACACACACACTCTCTTTAACTTTTCCTGTCTGTTTATTACTATATTCTCATACCATCTACTTATTTGGGTTATTCCTTCCTCTTAGCTAGATTCTCTACTTTATATGACAGCACTGACGACTTTCTGTCTGCATCTGATTCAACAGGAAACGTTTTACTTGTGTGCTATGCAAGAAGTGTTCCTTTTTTTACTTATTTACTTCAGATTTTGTTTAAACCTGGCAGACGCTCAACTGCGTGTTAATAATTTACTTTAACCATCAACTTGAGTGAAAAGAACGGCTTAACTAAACCATAAATCACATACTACCAAACAAACACAAGTCAGCACGTAGAAGTTTGTCAGTATAGATGTCTGACCAACCTCAAAAAAGGTCCCAGTCTAATAATTTGTTGGGTTCACAGTTTTTTTCTCTCTGCATTTTCTTTTTTCAAGTTCTTTGGAACTTTTTTTTTATGATTGTTATATGGGGGCACTTAAAAAAAGAAGTACAAATCATTTTCAAATATGTTTAACCCAACACACAACCTCCTGGTTTAGCTATATGAAGCCAATGTCAAGAGGCAGGCATCAAAATGAGCCTAGATTTCACACTCATGACAATTGATGGTGCCATGTGGGAATTTTTATGTTCCAAGTAAATGTATATAATGACACGAATTCATGCACATCTAAAGCTATAATTACTTAATAATTAATTTATACATCAAAAAAAAGCGTTACTGTGGCGATGATAGACGCCAAAAAGCGCGCCCCCCCTTCATCTGATTGGTCCATATTTGATAGTCCCTACTTTCTGCAATAACTTTCTAATGGTTTGACATCTGGGTCCTTCTGAGGACGCGGTCTTCGTAGGCCACGCCTTCGAAGACCGCGAAGGCCATACCGAAGGCTGGACGGATGCTAGTGAAATGAGACGGTCTAGCCTGTGGGGGATTTCCTGGTTGCGTCACCAGCTGTTCCCGCCCTTGTCCTATGTCACTAAACAAAGTAGAAAGAAAAGATAGACAGACAGCAAGATAGACAGAAAGAAAGAAAACACGATAGAAAAGAAAGAAAGAACCAAAAAAAAAAAGAAATGGAGCCAGAAGTTTTGTTTTTTTTGTTTTTCATTTTATTGGAGGAGGAAGAGAGGCGTGTCCGCCGGCGCCGGCGGAAATAATATATTTTTCTGAAAAAATTTGAATCTGAAAATATTTTTCTGGAAATAAATATTTTTCTGACTGTGCGCAATGAATCTTGGGATATGGTGGGCCGTGGAGGATACAACCGATGGATCCTTCAAACAGCGGGAAAAGAAGGCTGCATTTGTGGGCTGCATTTGAAGGAGCCTTCGAAATGGGACAGCCTTCGGCGTGCCGCTGTGACATAATCGGCCTTCAAATCCAGTCCTCGAAGGACGCAGCCCCTGAATTGGGACACAGCTAAAGACTCGTGGGTGGCGTCATCAGACTCGGTTTTGAGTACTTGACCTTCATTGGCATGAATTATCCCCGCCCCTTCTTCTGATTGGTCGATATGTGATAGTTCCTATTTTCTGCAATAACTTTTTAATGGTTTAACATAAAGACTCGTGGGTGGTGTCATCGGACATGGTTTTGAGTCCTTGACTTTTATTGGTGAAAATTGCATGCGCGAGGGCCCGTTCATCGCTGCTTGCAGCTTTAATTTTTAAATTCAAAAACGCTCTTTTTAAAGACGGAAATGTGTCAATAAATGTGTGCGTCCACATGAATGTACTCAATAGGCCTGAAAATGTTGTAAAACACATGCCAGGCCTGTTAGTGGTGCTGCGATACCGTGACGGAAACAAGCGAAAACAGGCGGGAAAACATTGGGCATGCGCACTTGCACAGAAATCTGTTAACAGAGAAGTACGAATAATGTGTATGACGCAGGCGGAGAGGCCTTAACAACGTAGATATGTAAACAGCGTCTTCACACCGCTCCACTCTTGAACCTGGTTTCAAAAATGATCTTTTACAGAACCCCAAAATGCCGGCTTCATATGGATGAAAAACTGGTTTTATAGAATACTTGTGCATTTAGGCCTGAGCTTGTCTTCGTGTGGATGGAGCCTAGGGACGTAGTTTATTGAGTGATGGAATTAATGGCTATTTATTATCAGCAAATGAAACTTAGTATTTTTAGAATGAGTTAGGGTCTGAGAGCAAGCATGATCACTCTTGTTTTAAAGATGACAGGGCTGTCAGTTCCTGGCAATATGAGGTCTAAAAAACAGGCTTGAAACAGACGCCTTGTCCAGTACTTTCTTTGAGGTTTATTAAAGCAGTTTGAATAAACTATTACTTAGTAAACATTATAAAGATGATTTTTCCCCCCTTTTGCTCCGTCATTATTTTGTTCAGACATTTTATCAGCTTTATCAGAATAGCAGATGAAGAGTATTGAGTGTGTATTTGATTTTAGGAATTTGCAACTTGCAGCGCCTTTCTTCCTTTTTCTTTCCCCTCACACCGTACAGGAGTGGATTATATCACCTTGCACTTTTCAGCTTATCCTGAATCAGTTTGTTATGCTTACACTGCTTTAACACCCAGCCACCACTGGACCTAAGACCCTGAACTATTAAACTGAATAGACACTCCTGTTTTGTCATGCATGTCCCAACAGTCCTGTGGTGTAGGAAAATATATTTACAACCTTGTTAAAAATTAAGCTTTTTTTTGTCAACTACTCTGAGAAACTTGAAAGGCTCTGAGAATTGCTGAAGTAGTTCAGGCATGTAAAGGAGCACTAATGCCAGTATATAAGTATATATACTCCAAATAAGAAAATCAGTTTAAAAACATTTAAAGTTCAACATGATTACAGTGTGACTTTGCTTCCTCAGGCAGACTCAGGCCCTATTTACATGACGATGCTGAAAGAGTAAAACGCGTTCTGGCCTCTCAATTACAGGGTAACAAAGTTTTGGTTGGGAAAAAAAAGCAAACATTTTTCGACAGCCTCCAGAGTGAAATGTTCTTGCAACACAAGGTGAGTCCTGTCAGTGTAAACCGTAGACTGAATTAAACAATGGATCAAGAATTCGGTCATGTGACCTATTGGTTCCTGAAGACGGGTTTTGAAGCCCATTTTTCTTTGTGAGGGATGCAGGTTCCACCATCAAAGTTAGCTTTGCTCCCAGCTAGGGCTGCACGATTCTGGACAAAATGAGAATCACGATTTTTTTTTGCTTAGAATTGAGATCACGATTCTCTCATGATTTTTTTCCAATATAAAATTTATTGCACTTATTACTTTAACTTTGCAACAGCTGAACAAAAATATAATAACAATAAACATCTCTTGTCTTCTTTACACAAACCTTTGAATAATTTAAACAATAATAACAATTTTGAACAATATTTGTTCCTCCCTGAGTTGAACACCCTTTCAGAAAGGGGACTTGTAACAGATCCTGTAGTTCTGAGGCAACAAATTATTCCTCTGGCTGGGATGAACCCCCCATTGCCTTTTGCTGCTATTAAGAAGCTGCCGATACAAAAGGTAAACGTTGCAAAAAATATGATGGTGCCTGATAAAAGACTGGCATCAACTTTGTAACAGCTGACATTGAACATAAAAACAATAAACATCCAAAAAAAAAAAAAAAAAAAATTAAATCGTCGTCTTTTGGAAATGAGATTGCGTTCAAGCATGAATCGAGATTGCGATTTTTTAACGATTAATCGTGCAGCCCTACTCCCAGCTCCTTTAGCCAAACCCAGATGAAATATCTGCAGAGCTGCCTTCAGACGTTTACACCGGGATATAGTGTTTAACATATTGATTTTTACAGGTGCATTTACCCAAGGCACTAGGTATTGTGGCTTCACTAAGGCTGGTAGCATGACGATTAAGGATGAGGAAAGGATAGCAGCTAACCATGGTTGAGCCGACTGTCAATCAAATTATATTAAAAATAAATTGAAAGCTTTATATAAACTCTCCTGTCTTGGTACAAAAAAATCCAGCCCCCCCTCAGAGTTGTTGTGGATGTGAAATCAAACGATTGAGGCCAAAATGTTTTAACATGGTAACATGCACCAGATAATCAGTGCGCCTCTGCACAAGCAGAGGGTTACTCAGAGGTTATATGTGCTGGCCTTGTGAGTAAAACAGAGCTTTTCATCCGCACACCTTTCAGCAGCCGCTCAGAGCTGCTGAAAGAGACAGACACAGGGTGAGAGATTATGTGTGCGCCAACAGAAAAAGGCATGACAAAGTGAATTCCTTACTGCAGGAGCAAGCAGGAATAGAGGGAAACGGGATCAGCCAGCAAAGAGCAAGTTCAGCACAGAGAACAGATGAGCTGAATATGAGTCAGAATCTGAGGAAGTGAACCTTGGCTGCTATTTGAGTCCCTGAGTGTGTGAGTGTGCATGCGCGTGTTTATAGAGTATTACTTGAGCACCAAAGACACACTTTTGATGGTACTAAGCTCAAATTAAAGAGCATATTTACATTACAACGAAATGCTTAAAATGCTGATAATTCTTTTAAGCTTTGCTTAAAATCCATTCTCATTATATACAAGGCACAATCATTTCATGCATTCAGTTCTTTCAAAGCTTTTTTTAACCTTATTATTATTCAATTAAACTCAAAATGTGGAACTTGTGCCTCCAGTACCCTTGCAGCTCTGAAAAAGGCTGAGGAGAGGATAGAAAATGGATGGATGGATGGATGGAGGCTTTGTTGCTGAGGGCTAGGTGAAAAGTGAGGTTAGAGACAAATAAGATTTATTTTTGTGCTTTAGCAACTGAAAATACTGAACAATGGGCCAGCCAAGGAAATGTAAGACGAGCATAAGAAGGGGGAAGGAGATGGGAAGTTTTTGTATGCATGTCTGAGTGTGTGTGTGTCTTTGTATGTGTGGTATTTCCATTCAGACCAGCAGATGCCAGCTGGCCTCTGTGAAGACAGGAGGTCAGTGTTTCCTCTCTGTTACTGTTTTCAGTGACCTACTGGTTGAATACGTCCTCTACAGTAGTTGTGATGATTCTACAACATGTTCTCAACCACTTCCTTCTGTTATTCTCATATATTTTCTCTTGAGTGAATCATTTCACCGGCTTTTTTGTTTTCCCAAACAAGTCAGAGGGTATATAGTAGTGTATACTTTGGTAAATATTAACGAACTACAATGAACAACATAATCGCAGAGCTGAACCAACAACGTCCTAGGGCTGGGCGATATGGACCAAAAGTCATATCTCGATATTTTCTAGCTGAATGGCGATACTCGATATATATCGATATTTTTTCTGTGCCATAATTGGGGTTTCCCCCAAAGCTTTATAGCATAGCATCTCTGTTAGCTTCATTTTTTCTGAGGCAAACCCTTAAAAAACAGTCAGTTTTAACACAAAGCCACGTGCCAAATGTCACACAGGTTCTTTTATTAACAGAGATCTGCACAATATCAAAATGTATAAAACAAATGAAATAAAAATAAACTGCCTGCATAGAATAAAAATGAATAAAATAAAACAAATATCCTTTTCCTGCATAACAATTAAATTGAAATACACTGTGCATTTAATACAATGTAGACAGTAACAGGCAGACTTTTCCACTGAGGTTGACAGTTGTGCAAATAACAAAACATTTGTGCAAATCTCAAATAAAACATTTGGGTCAATTTGTCACAAAAAGCTATATCAAAATCCTAAATTTTTTTTTTAAATAATCGATATAAACGATATTGTCTCGTACCATATCGCGTTTGAAAATATATCGATATATATTAAAATCTCGATATATCGCCCATCCCTACAACATCCTTAATCTGAAACTGAAAGACACCAACGTGCGAGACTCCCAGCGGACACGAGACCCAAGTCTTCTTCAGGCGGAAGTCCATTTCAGTGACCACGGCCTCTTTGTATACAGTACACCTCTCACTTCCTGCTATGCGAAACAATGACCATCAAACTTTGCTTATACAAGTCAACCTAGACACGACACACACACTCGGCTGTGGGAGATGAGACAAAGGGGGGTGGTAATGTGATGCTATTTTTTTCCCTTCCAGGACTAGCCATCTGGAACACACACACACACACACACACACGCACGCACACGCACACACACACGCACACCCTCTATTAAAGACGCTAATAGTACTTCATAGCACACACACACACACACACGCGCACACACACGCACACACACACACACACACACACACACACACACACCAGGTGAACAGGGCTGTTTACCTTTCGCCGCAGTTGTTTGCCAATGCTCAGGCTTCACAGCCATCTTGGCACCGGACGAATACACAAATTTGCTGTGTTATAAATAAGAGAGTGTGACTGTACAGTTGTTTCCACTTGAGCCAAGTTCCTGTTCGCTGCTGTACTTGTGACGGTTCTCTTTAAAAACAAGTCTTGGTCTCAATGAAAGCTCAATGAAAAACAAGTCCCAAACAAACCCGGGGCTGATGAGTTTGTCCTTTAACCTTAGCCATGAAGCCCAGGTAAAGCACATTTCTGCATGTTAGTGAATAAAGAGTAATGATTGTGTGAGATCATCCATCGGTTTCTAAGGAGTGGTTTTGAAGTCCGTTTGTTGGGCCTACAGCTGATAAATCCGGAAACGTGAATATAGGCACTAAAAATAAAAAGGGTGGAGGTTAAAAGGAACAGACCTACCTCCTCTCATTCACCAATAGCTGTTAGTTATTAGAGGTGGGTGCAATTCATCGATGTGTCGATGCATCGCGATGCGTCACGTGACGATTTGGAATCGATTAATTAAAAAAAAAAAAAAAATATGGCAGATATGTTTACACTAAATAAATTTGATGGAAGTTCATATCTTGTTTACTTGAATTAATGAACTCATTAAATCCAGGGCTTGACCGTTTTCAGTGTTTTCCGCCAATATCATGCAAGTGCAGCTTTCCCTGGTCAAAGTTAAGTAAGTCAAAGAGCAAATGTTTACATAGTCATAAAATAAATTATTTTGTGTCTTTGAAAAATACATGTCAAATGTTCAAAAAACCTTGTTATTTCATAATGAATGTTGTTAGAGGAACTGAGTTAATTGATTGGCTATTTATTTACAAATGTAGCCACAGATGAAGACAAAATCAATCTTGTATGGAAAAAAGCATTAAAAAAAAATCACAATAATCGAAGAATTGTGGCACCAATAATCGCATCGAATCGACAATCGTTATAATCGAAGAATCGAAGCTCCAATAATCGAAATTGAATCGAATCATGAGGTACCCTTGTTTGCACACCCCTATTAGTTATTAGTTAGCTTTTTTCAGTTAACTATTTTAAGATCATGCTAACCTAATGTTATCTTACATTCATTCCTACAAAGAACTGCTGAAGGGCCAGCTGAGCTCCGCCGGAGTTAACCCTGCCATCGCCAGGCGGATGGCCAAAGACTAGCCGGTGTCTGCCGCCGTGGCTGGACTGGAGCGGCTGGTCACTGCAGTGGGGCTGTAACTGCAGACTAGACCCTTCCAGACAAACATGGAAGAGAGTAGGGGCAAAAGCAGAAGGGCAGAGGCATCCGACTCCTGCAGACGTCTGGCCGCTCGGTAATTACCAGCACGGCAATCCATAATCTTTAAAACAAGAGTTGTCTTCACTCTTCATTCATGGCTCAGATCGTCAAGTTTACTCAATATACAAAGTACTGAATAGATAGAAGGTAAACATTAACACCACTTTAATGTAGCCGTTACTCAAGAAACTATGCCCCTAATTATGCTTAAATATATGGCTTTATATAATTTTACCTAATGACGTACATAAAGGTTTCATCCCCACCTCCCCATGCAGTACTTTACTTTAACGGGGGTCTCACTGGAGACTCCGGTGGATATTTCAGGAACTGCACACTTTTCTACATCAGCAATGTCGACAGTGAAGCACTCCGGATGTGGCCCATTGGTTGTGACATATTAAAGGAAGTACACTAAATAGATTAACGTGGAAACTTCACCATTATAGCTAATAACAATTACCACATCCCAAACTAATCAAATATTATAATCCCAAATGAGGGAAGCTGTTTTATTTTTGTGACTGGAGAGAATCTGTCCTGGAAATATGGGACTACACATGAAAGCATCTTAAAGCACATTAAAGCATGCATTGCACTCAACAAACAACACAAAAAGTAATCTCCCTGGTGATGCACCTTTGCATCACACCAACTGATAAATACCAGGTGACCCTGCTATGCTTCACTGATGATTCACCTACTCATAAATTCATGTTCAGCACAGTTTCGGGTCTCTTATCAATTTATCAGCCAGCCAGGAAATAATAAGCGCAAAGTCCAAAATCCCCACACGTGTATGAAACAACCAAAACTAAAAATAGTGGTTACTTCATAAATCTGCCAGTGAACATCAGTAGAACATCATCAGAGTAGAGTTTATTTAAAAACAGCAAGAAAGAAAAAATAAAGATGATGGGCCTGCTGATAGCTCCGGAGGACTGGGGGAGTTGTATATAAGACAGCTCTGCAAAAAAATGGGATGCCGTGACAAAGTCAAGGTTAATGTGCTGATTAGGAAAAGCCAAGGGCGGAGCTGATGGTGTTGAATTAAAATAAAGCCAACCTGTGGAGCAGACCAGCTTACTCCTACTATTCAGGATGCACTTCACAATCTGAACAGTTGGTTCATCCCACATTTCAAAACTGTGTTTTATTCAAAGTTGCAGCACATTCATACAAATCATAGGCAGAAGTGAGAGGGGAAGAAAAAAAACAACACTGTGACCTTTGCCCACTTGGTCATAAACACATGCAGCTCTTCCATACGTCACCTTCCACCATTCAAAGTGGCCTTAAAAGTGGGATTAGGAGCAGATAGAGCCTCCCACCTGTATGAGCTGGACTCCGGGGCTGCAGGACTGCTGGACTCTGGTAGTGCAGTTTGCGGCAACAGTTCCGCGTTGCTGTGGTAACCCGTCAAAACCACTCCCTGAGACTGCGGCCGACTCATGTTTCTCCTCCTTTTATTCCTTCGTCTCTCTCATCCACGACTAGGCCTCCGATCCGGGATTGATAAAGCCCATGTACGTGTCTTATCTGTGCGCCCTTTCCAGAGCTGAACAATGACTGTGTTGCCGACTCATGCTGACATCAAACTGCCCTGCTGCTCTCGTCCTGCTCCTCTTGACTCTGAGCCGCACAGCGCAGCGGGATGGGGGCGGGGCTACGGGAGGGGGCGGGGTTACAGGCTGAATGCGGCGCACGGATTGGCTGAAACCGCAGGTCAAAGTTTCATGGGCGACAGCGCCCCTAGCGACGGTAAAATGATACTTCAAAGAGGACTCATCCACATAGTTATATTATATTTATATCATAGTTGTATTATATTTATGATAGAGCTTACATTTGGTATTAAACAGGTTATTTTTGTAAAAATTATATATATTTATACAAATGAGTGCATAGTATAAAAAGGAAATACAGACATATAATATATGTTTAGTTGTGGAAAGAATCAGAAGAATCAGAAAGAATCAGAAAGGGGGTTTATTGCCAAGTTTGTTAACACACACAAGGAATTTGTTGTGGTGATTGGTGCAATACAGTAAGAATAAAAATAAAAATAAAAAATAAAAATATAAAAGCAAACAAATATATGGAGATAAACTAAGAGATAGAATAAAGTAAAATGTATAAACAGAAATAAACAGAAATGAACAATGTGAGGATTAAAAAGTGCTGGATATGAATCTTTACAAAAGTGACGTAGGATGACAGATGACAGATAAAACAGAAATGAACAGTATAGACAGAAATGTACAATATGGGGTTTTTAAAGTGTCGGATGTGAGTCTGTACAAATGTTACGGGGTTGGAATATTTATGTTAATGTAATGTAGAGTGGGGGGGGGAGGGGGGATTGGGGCCTTGTTGACGAGGACAGCTGCAGACGGGAAAAAACTGTTCTTGTGGCGTGAGGTTTTGGTCCTGATGGACCGCAGCCTCCTGCCAGAGGGAAGAGTCTGAAACAGTTTGTGTCCGGGGTGGGAGGGATCTGCTGCAATCTTTCCTGCACGCTTCAGGGTCCTGGAGGTGTGCAGGTCCTGGAGAGATGGAAGATTGCAGCCAATCACCTTCTCTGCAGAGCGGATGATACGCTGCAGCCTGCTCCTGTCCTTCACAGTCGCAGCAGCGTACCAGACGGTGATGGAGGAGGTGAGGATGGACTCAATGATGGCCGTGTAAAACTGCACCATCATTGTCTTTGGCAGGTTGAATTTCTTCAGCTGCCGCAGGAAGTACATCCTCTGCTGGGCGTTTTTGGTGAGGGAGGTGATGTTCAGCTCCCACTTGAAGTCCTGGGTGATGATGGTCCCCAGGAAGCGGTAAGACTCCACCGTGTCTGCTGGGGAGTCACACAGGGTGAGGGGTACCGGTGGGGCTGCGTTCCTCCTGTAGTCCACTATCATCTCCACTGTCTTTAGAGCGTTGAGCTCTAGATTGTTCTGACCGCACCAGGTCACCAGCTGGTCCACCTCCCACCTGTAGGTGGACTCATCACCATCAGAGATGAGTCCAATTAGGGCTGGGCGATATATCGAGATTTTAATATATATCGATATATTTTCAAACACGATATGGTACGAGACAATATCGTTTATATCGATTTAAAAAAAAAAAAAAAAAAACATTTTTTTTTTTACATTTTTTTTTTAATGATTTTGATATAGCTTATTTTCTGACAAATTGACTTGAATGTTTTATTTGAGATTTGCACACATTTTTTGTTATTTGCACAACTGTCAACCTCAATGGAAAGGTCTGCCTGTTACTGTCTACATTGTATTAATTGCACAGTGTATTTTAATTTAATTGTTATGCAGGAAAGGGATATTTGTTTTATTTTATTCAAGAAGCATTTTTATTCTATATATGCAGGCAGTTTATTTTTATTTCATTTGTTTTATACATTTTGATATTGTGCAGACCTCTGTTAATAAAGGAACCTGTGTGACATTTGGCACGAGGCTTTGTATTAAAACTGACTGTTTTTTTAAGGGTTTGCCTCAGAAAAAAAATGAAGCTAACAGAGATGCTATGCTATAATGCTTTGGGGGAAACCCCAATTAAGGCACAGAAAAAATATCGAGATATATATCGAGTATCGCCATTTAGCTAGAAAATATCGAGATATGACTTTTGGTCCATATCGCCCAGCCCTAAGTCCAATGAGGGTGGTGTCGTCCGCAAACTTCAAACTCCAGCTGTCTCGAGGTCATCGCACATAGTCGTTGCCTATCAAGGGCAAACAGAATCCTGGCGGATTCCACCCATCCGGACCATGGAAAGTTCACCCTCCTGCCCTCAGGCAGAAGTTTTCTGAGCGACAGGTGCAGAATAGCCAAGCTCCATGACAGTTTTTTCCCCCACTCCATAAGACCTTTAAATAAACAGAACCCGTTCCCTTTCTACCCTCGACAATGACTGTCTACAGTACTGCACGCAGTGTTTTAGTTTTTAGCCTAGTGTCCTTATCTTTTAGTGTTTAGAGTTTTTAGTGTTTTAATTGTTTTTATTGCTTGCTTTGAGCCAGTGGCAACGAAATTTCGTTCCACTTGTATTTTGACTTTCGGAATGACAATAAAGTGAACCTTGAACCTTGATCTGTCCAAAGGATATTCTCACAGAAGATTTGTTGCTTGTCAATAAAGATTTTGACAAATTCCAGTCTGATTTTCTGTTAGTGGAGTTCTCCTTACGGGTTCACTTTGGCTCAAACTCTGACAGATGGTGAACACTGATTTCCTTGACCTTGGAATTCACCTTGAATTCTTTGGGAGTAGTTCTGTGCTCTTTGATTGCCATTCATGTTGTCCGTCTCTGCAACTCGTCATCAATTGTTTAATTGCCGCCACGTCCTAAGATGAACATTTTATGACAGGTGCAGTCACCAGTCTGCTCATTATACTGTAGGTAAAGTGCCAGATTATGCTTTAAATCAATAATAAATAAATCCTAGTCATCCTTTTGCCAATTTTCCACTTCCTTCAGTGCATTCTAAATTTATAGATTCGCAAAGTTACAAGGATTCAAGTCCACACAGATAATTGTTCTCTCTCTCTCTGCTATTGAGGTTTTTTTCCTTAACATCATCCTGAAGTATATTTAAAAAAAACTGACCATTGTAATTCAATATTGGTCCAGAGAAGATGGTGGCGTTGCTGGATCATGTTCACATACGGCTCCTTCTTTGCATGATGGCACTGTATGCTGCATTTGTGATAGCACCATGTTCCCTCCTGAGTCCATGCAGTGATTTTCAGCAGAGAAGCATGTCCGTTTGTTAATGCAGAGAGCCTGAAGAACACAAGCGTCCAGTTTTCTCCTTCAGCCTGGTCCTTGCTGAATCCTTTAATACACTGTAGACGGTGGGCTACAGGTTTTTGTCAGATGGTAAAATCCTGCCCTTCTTTACATCTGAAATTCTCCTTTTATACCCAGTTACCTGACCAATTAACCTAATTAGTCAAATGCACCTCCAGTTTTTGATTTGTGCCATTTACATTTCCCATCTTTTTGTTGCCCCGACGTCAAAATGATTTAATATTGACCACAAAATTCCAACATGCCTCACGTGGATCAGAGAACCCAGATATTAGCAGAGAGAGACGTACTAAGACGCACACACTTAAGATTTACCATAGTTCACGTTTTACTCGCATAGTTTCTTACCTGAGATTAAGGTACTCTGCGATTCTTAAGAGCATGGTATCTGCCAGTCTTTGTATCCAGACTGTTTCTCATATCATGACTTACTTGCCATGTGCTAGTAAACGATAGTAAAACACTGAGTGTCGAGTCGATTAGCCAGCGACGTCAATCAGATTGTGTTTTTCTGCTTCTCCCCACCCTTCTTTCTCACTACTATGTCCTTTTGTACTCATCGAAAAGCTTGCGTTCCACACACTTCAGATTAACTGTATCAAACATGGCCTGCTTATGAAACGCCTTTATCTTTCAGTCAGTTATGCCTTACTCAGAATTCACACTGTACTTGTACAAGTTTTATTGTATGTGGTACATAAGAGGCTATTTGTTCATAAATCCAAACATCAATTATAAATGGAGGCATGAGGCCTCTTAGTTTTGCAACAACATATATTCTATAAATGAGGTTCCCTTCCCCAAAGTGCTTCATTATAATCTAATCAGGTCTGAGAGAAACTTACACATTATACTTGATGTAGAACAACCCCCGCCCCCAATCAAAAAACAGTTACAACAATTCTAAGATTAAATCCCATATTTTAAGCTTCCTTCCGTAACATCTGGCGTTTGCATCGATCAAAAGGTTTTTTTTTTGTTTTTTTTATAACTTAAATTTTTATTATTTTTTCACAAGTAAACAAACAAAACAATACTGCAAACAAGTTACAGATTAGAATAACAATAATAATAACATTAACAAAGACAAACTGTCTGGAGATGATCCTCTATTCAGTCCACTGTTCCATTCGGCATTTGTTCAGTTGGTGTCACGTCTCATGTAAGTATTCAATTTTTCCCATTTCTTTTCAAATACATCCTCTTTGATCATTAAAAGATATGTCCATTTTTCCATAACACAAATTTCTTGGACAATTTCCAACCACTGTTCCTGTTTCGACTTTAGTCAAGTACAGATCTTCTCTCGTTACAACCTTTCCAATATTCCCAAGATACATTACTGGGCAAGTATTTGGGATTTCATATCCCAGAACATTTTTTACTACTAAATTTACATTTTGCCAGTATATTTAAATTTTTTGTACAGTCCCAGAAGATGTGTGCATGGTTTGCCACAGTCTCCAGCAGTTTTGTTGTGTGGCGAGTTGCCTAGATTTTATTTTTGGTGTTATAAAATATCGAGTTAGATTTTTCCAGCAGAACTCCCTCCATATTAATGAGTTTGTGGACGTACATTGTGTCTCGCACATGTGGTACCATTCCTCCTCTTGTATTTGGATCTTTAGTTCTGCTTCCCATTTTGCTTTTATGTGGAGGGTTGAGTCCCCTCTGCTCTCCCCCATAGCTTGGTAAAAAGCAGAGATGGGCCGAGACCCCTTCTGTTTGTATGAATCCACAATGACTCCAATCACCTTGTTCATAGTTGCAACTGGCCTTATTTCTTTTGTGAAATAATCTCTTAACTGCATATATCTATATAAGTCTTTGTTTTCGGGGCCGTACTTTGTCTTTAGCTCTGGAAAGCTTAGAAATTCCCCACCTTCTGAAACCGTACACATTGCTGTCATTCCTTTTTGTGTCCATTCTTTGAATACTGGATCGAGCGCCCCTGGTATGAATTTTGGATCGTATGTGAACCACCTAAGAGTGCATATGTTCCTCTTGAGTTTGTATTTTCTTATTACAACCCTCCATATTTCTAGTGTGAATGCGACTATTGGGTTCATAGTATGTCTCATTGCACCCATCAGGTGTTTATCCCCCACCAATATCTGGGTCTGATAACCCTGTGTTTCCCTTTCAATTTCCTGCCATTTAGACTCATAGTCAGGCCTACACCAACAGGCCAGAGGCCTGAGTTGAGCAGCATAAAAATATTCTTTAAGGTTAGGCAAGGCCATTCCACCTTCACTTTTAGGTAGTTGGAGGGTTGTGAATTTTATTCTCGTTTTTTTTCTATTCCAAATGAATCTAGAGATCATTTTGTCCCAGTGTTAAATTTGTTTTGAGGGATCTTAATTGGCAGTGCTTGAAATAAATATAACAATTTAGGTAGTATATTCATTTTGACCGTTTGTATTCTAGCACTGAAGTCCAACGGAAGGGTAGACCACCTTTCAATGTCCCTTTGTATGTTTTCTTCAGTTTCACTATAGTTGTTTTCCAACATGTCGTTAAGTGTTTTAGTCAAAGTTACACCAAGATGCTTAATTGTTTTAGAATTCCATTTCAAATTATATGCATCTCTTATTTCTCGGGATGGGGAATAATTCAACGAGATAATTTGAGTTTTTGATATATTCAGTTTATATCCTGAGTAGTATTCATACGTTTCCAGTAGAGACATTAGGTGTGGGAAACATCTGTACGGCTGTTCAAGGAAAATAATGACATCATCGGCAAAAAGGTCAATGGTGTGTTCTGTCCCCCTACAGTGACACCCTGCAGTTCCTCACTCTGCCTTATTGCCTGCGCTAAAGGCTCAACATATAAACCGAAGAGGGTAGGTGACAGACAGCAACCTTGTCTTGTCCCCTTCTCCAACTGAATCGTATTTGACAGGCTTCCGTTTACTCTGATCCTAGCTCTGGTCTCTTGATAAATAGTTTTAATATATTTGATTACGTTTTCATTGAAGCCAAATCTCTTTAGAACCTCATACAAGAATGACCAACTAACACTATCAAATGCCTTTTCGGCACCCAAACTAACCAGAACTGTACTTGCACCACTTTTTTAGGCATTGTCTAAGATATGGAGGGTTCTTCTAATATTATCATGCGTTTGGCGTCCTTTAATAAACCCGGTTTGGTCTTCATCAATCAAGTCCGGTACGAGGGTCTCAAATCTTTTGCAAATAATTGATGTAAATAGTTTGTAGTCTACATTTAAAAGTGAAATTGGCCTATAGTTTTTGCATTCGTCTTTATCTTTGCCTTCTTTAGGTAGAACGGTGATAATTGCTTCTTTCCACGATGGGGGGGGGGGCCCTGCCCTCTTTAAGAGTGAAGTTACAGCAGGACAGGAGCAAGGGTGTTAGCTCCTTCCGAAAGGCCTTATTCCATTCCGATGGAAACCCATCGCTGTCTGGTGATTTACTAGCTTTTAACCTACTAATTGCAGCTTCCAGCTCCTTAACTGTAAGTTGTGACATAATAGTGTCATTCTGTGTCTCACCAATAGATGGCAAGTCAAGTGAGTCAAGGAAGCTTCTAATTGTTTTTTCATCGGCTGTTAATGGTTTAGAATAAAGTTTCTTGTAATATTCTTCAAATATTCTTTCTATGTCCTCTGGTTCATGTGTTCATTGGTTGGTTTGAGGGTTCCTTATTTTATGAATTGTGTTAATGGCCTGCTGTTTCCGCAGGCGTCTAGCTAAAAGTCTTGTTGCTTTTGGGCCTGATTCATAGTAGGTCTGCTTTACAAACCTTGCCCTCTTTTCTATATCTGTTCTGAGTATCTCATTTATCTCTTCTCTTGCGTTCTTTATTTGTTGTAGTACAGACTGATTTTCTGTATTTTTATGTTTCTTCTCCAATTCTTGTAGTTTTTCTACTTTATGTTTATATATAACTAACCGAGCCTTCTTTTGTGATGTTGTCAAAGTGATTCGTTTTCCACGAATAACTGCCTTCATACCGTCCCACAGTATTGCAGGGTCTACCTCTCCATTATCGTTCTCTTCCATATACCTTTTTATTTCTTCTCTTATCTGTTCCACATTTGCCTTATTATTCAGGATGCCCACATTTAGCCTCCATACAGTCTTTACTTTTCTTTTATTCAAGTTTATTGTCAAGCTGATCCCAATGTGATCTGATATATCCTCCACCCCGATTTTACACTCCGTGACCCTGTGGCTTTCACTCGTATTAATTAAAAAAAGTAGTCGATTCTGGAGTAGACAGAATGTGGTACTGAATAGTGTGTATAATCCCTTTCTAGTGGGTGGAGTTCTCTCCACACGTCAATTAGTCCCATTTGATCAAAACGTTTTTATGTCTAATTATAATAAAACTGGCACTATAGAAGCTAAAGCCACCAATTGAACTGCATAATCTAATATTGACCTCTGAAACAAGTTTAATTTATGAATACAACTTTAGAATTTGATCAACATATGAATGCACACCATGACTCCACTTATCATAACACAAATACAAACAGCAAATGTGACAATGGAGCTCACCACAGAATATTTTAAAGGAGCATGAGGCTCCTTTTAAGGAATGAGACTCATTAGCGCCACCCTTCGCCACGACGGCCGTCGGGGGTACTGCAGCCAACAGCGAAGCCGGCACGGGAGAACGGGGAGAACGCGCATGCAGCGTCATGTGACGTCACATCCGCAGGGCAGCGCGGGAAAAGCGGCCCCAGCCTTGCAGCACATTTTGCAGCACACAGCCTGTTCAAGGCAACGGACAGATATATACTAGAGGGCTCACTCCGTTTGGTTTGGAACGCTTCATCCGACATTATTACTAGAAAAATTAAAACGTATACAATTTTTTTTTCATAAATCCAGCCTCAAGCTCCTTTAATATGAATGGAAATTACAAACAGTGAAAAAAATAACTTTTTTTTGGAACATGGAAATAGTGGAGCCAAAAAACTGTTGATCTTGAAACCTGCAAAACACAATGCTGCATTATTGTTTCAGTCTGTCATCTTTGCATGCTTAAGTGAGATAAAATAAGATTCTGTCAATATTCTACATTAAAATACATATCTATAAATACATACACATTATTGTATATTATAATATTTGTATATATGTTTGGAGTTCCTCATTATTCTGTCCAATAAAGATTTAATAAACATTTTAAGAACTTATGGATATGACTTCTACAATAAAGTTGCTAGAAAAAGTTTGCAAACCTTTAGAAATTAATGATTTATACTTTCATCATACAGTACATCTCCCCTTTATGCACATGATTATTATTGTTCTCTTCTAACCTATCTCAAAAGTATTGTCATGTACTGGGAGTATGTGTAAAGACACAACTTTAAGTGTTAATTTTAAAAGTACCATTAAGAATTTAAACCCGAGTTAAACTAATAAAAGGGTTTTGCTCTGTCAACACCACCTCCTGGTGGCTTTATAGTCCACAACATCCCACTGTTGCCATTGGTGTCAAAATATGTATTGAAAATGATGTATTCCCATTTAGAAAGTTCACTATTTCCCACAATGCAGTATGAAAAGTAGCGCATAACCAATGGCCACTAGTCAAGCATCTGTTGGGTCATGCACTGCGTTTAAGCCAAAAAACAAACAAACATACAGACAGACGAAGATGAGCGATAAATAACCTATAGAAGCAAGTACTAATTTGCTTTAACTTTTAATTGTATGTTGAATGATTTCATATTTTATTATACTTGAAATGCTTAATGTTTGTTAGTAATACTGATATTCAACAGCAGTATGATGGTTACAGTTATTAATAAATTGTAAATTAAGGGACATAATCAATGTTTCTTTATTTTCTTTTGGAAACAAATCATTACTGTAATTGTTTAATATAATAGTTTCCCGTGTATTTCTATTACAACAGCAGCCCGTCTCAGTCAACGGCCTCGTAATCTATGATCGTAATTTGTCTCCTTTTAGTCAAAGTCATCTGAATATTTGACAGAATAAAAATGAAAAGGTGCGTGTGTACTGTATATATGTTACGATTAATGTAGAAAAACGGCTATTTTGCAAAATAGCTGGCTAATGTGCAAAATAACCGTCAGGGCGGCTAATGTAGAAAAACGGCAGTAGCCGGTTAATGCTGTGGATAAAGTGTCAGACCCGCCACTTTTTCGGGGAGTGTAACTTTAGGCTTCTTCAACATCCATAAATAGCCTTGTCAACAACAAGCATGTGCAGCATATGGGCTTCCTCCATTGGCTGCTACGCACCAATTGCACTTATTGGCGACTGTAAGTCACTGGTTTGAAGCGCAAATTTCATCCATTCACCTGAACTGTAGGCTATTTTGTAGTGTAGTAACTGGACTCTATCTACCAAATTAATTACGTTTGCGTAGTTTGTTTTGGTTTCATCAATTTGTGCAAATGGAGGAGGAGGAGAGACCTCATCTCATCATGCGCGCGCTTCGGGTTTGCGCGATTCGGGTTTAGGAGCGCACCTTCCATGAGAGAGACGCAACAACTGTTTGTCTGTTTTGGAGGTGCAAAGAGAAGGTGGGAATAGATCTTTCCTCACAAAGACTGTCACACTGGATATTTGCGAGTACATTTCCCAGACCTATAAGGCTGGTAGAGGTGATGTGCCCAAATTCAGAGCGCACTCTACTGCGCTTTGCCACCTCGGTGGCCTCTATTCTGGGGTGCCAATGACGTGATCTGTAGTTTGCATTATTCGTTTTGGAATACTCAATGTAGGAATATACTGCATGGGATTTGGACTCAGAATAATTGCTATAATTTCCACGGTCAGCTCGAGCTGACCGGAGCATCGAGACTGGAAAGATGATTAAAAATGTGATGTCCGCGCACCATGAGCTTAAGAATGTATGTACTTTGCAAAATAGTCATTTTCCTACATTAGCCGCCCTGACGGTTATTTTGCACATTAGCCGGCTAATTTACACATTCACCGTTTGTATAAAATATTGACAACTGAGGAGTCAAGTTCAACATTATTAAACAAAAGTCCAGAATGCTACCAGTGGTACCCACCGAAAAAACTAGGGATGCACCGAAATGAAAATTTGAGGCCGAAATTGAAGCCGAATAAAATTTAAAGACTTGGCTGAATACAGAGTGCCGAATAGCCTACCGAATGCGGATGTTCACAGTTTTTCATTTATTTTGCCATTTTTTTTCCACAATTGCATAGATTAAATTGCAATGACATTATTAACAACAAAAATATTATAAAAATATTATTTTTTTTCTTTTCTGGCCTGGCGGGGGCTCTCATTGGCCTGGTGTCCTGCCATGCCTGTACAATTGTAGGAAACACTGTATTCGTCTAATACCCCTTTTACACCAAGCTGGTTCCAGGGCTGGTTCTGGGCTAGAGCCAGACTTAGCACCAGTTCTTTGGTTTTACACAGCCTAAGCACCGGCTCCTGGCTCTCAAAACTGGTGCTACTGTAGCACCAGTTTTGAGCTGGGCCAGGTCTAGAACCGCTTTACGTTGGGGGCTGGGGGCGGGACTGGGGACGGTGTTACTGAACAACCAAAGCAGAATAAACACGGAATAGCGCCGTTTTTAAACAACGGAGCGTGGAAGACGGCGGTTAAGTTAGCAGACTCTTTTATTATTACATCCATTTATTTAATAATGGATGTGAAACAGAAGCAGCAGTGGTCTACGGTACAATTCATCAACAGTAACGTCGGCGGGCTCCGTGCCCGCCGATGGAGCGGCAGCCTCGTCCGAGCCTGCGGGGAGCGTTCCAGCCCTGGGACGCTTGGACGCGAGGCTGCCGCTCGATCGGCGGGTTCCCGGCCCGCGGGGGCGGGTCCCAGCCCGCTCCCAGCCCGCGGTTCTGGTTCCGCGTTACACCAACGCAGAGCCTACTACGGCGTAGGTTACGTAACCTACGCCGTAGGCTCTGCATCGATGTACGCGGCGACGCGCGCCGTAATTTCTTAACAGGCGTAGCTACAACTGATAAATTTAATCTATTAAACCAATATTTATCTTCCTAAATGATTTATTTCATCCAGCAAAATTCTCAGAGCTACAGGTTTCTCCCCCGGGAAGGCGGCGCAGGTTGAGCCGGCTGAGGAGCTGCTGTTCCCCCGGGGGCTGCCGGCTCTCGAGTCAAATTTCTTAACAGGCGTTATTTGGATAAACTGAGCCCAGGTAGGGGATCTTAAAGGTTACTTTTAAGCCTGAAAAAATATTAAAACTTAATAAAGTGCCATATTAACAGTGCTACAGCTGAAATTAAAACAGCTTTTGGCTCTCAGCTTCCTGATCAGGGTGAAAACGAGGGGGAGTGGTGGTGACGTATACAGTAACGTGATGACGTGGCTCTCTGGCCAGCTGCTGGCCAGCACCAGCTTGTATAAAAGCAAACGGTTCTTACTTAGAACCAACCGCTAACCGGCTCTAGCACCAGCACTAGCACCAGCCCTGGAACCAGCTTGGTGTAAAAGGGGTATAAGTGTACCTGCGTAATAGGCAGGCTATATTCATTTCTCATACATTTGCTCTATTATTATTATTATTATTATTATTATCACCATCAATATCTACTCTATATATTATTATCATATCATTATTATTACAACAACAACATATTGAATCTTCTTTTATTCATTAGTGTAACTAATGAAGTGTATGAAAATACACTTTCACGTGTTGCAGGTAGTGCTAATTGAACGCTTGAAGAGAAGACTGGATTACCGCTAGAACGTTTCGATGCGATTAGGCTTTCTTTTGGCGTCTCTCTTTTTAATACGAACTGATTAAACTGATGAAATTTTGCAGTGGATAGCCTGAGTAAGTAAGGACGAACTGTTTTTATGGTAACAAAAGAAGCAAGGAAGCAAAGAAGCCGGCTGGACTTAATTGTGTAGTCGGCTATATGGCCGGCAGCCGGCGCTTGTGGAAAGCCCTGCTTAAATCACACGCAACACCAGCATTTTGCTGTTGCCACGTGTAGTTCAGGTTTTATGTGACCAATGTCATTCTCTGCTTGTGAGGTGTGGATTTAGTAGCATGGTATTGAAATTGTTGTTCGATTAAATGCAAATGGTTTTTAATAGGATTTAAGTTTAGGGTTTTCCTCATTTGTTTGGTGTGCTACATGGGTATATTTTGTCATGCTTTGCAATAAAAAAAAAGACTTGATTATAAGCATGTCTATTTTTGAAAGGCTGAAGACATACCCGATAAAAGCAACATCTTTGACAATTTTATATTGGTTTTGCTTGAAAAGTTTAAAGGTAAATCGACTGAAGCCCTGCAGCCAGGTAATTCCAAAGGATTCAAACTTTTCCTTGCAACAGTAAAATACACGTTATCCTCCTGTACACCAGTAATTAGTTGTGTAAGTTTATATAGTCATGACTGAAACTCACCTGATGTTATTTTAATAACAATGTTTACTTTCCCTGAAAGAGAGATCAAGAGTTAATGGGCAGGTTTTCTTACCGAGATCAGACGTGACTCACATTTCAGTCATTCAGCTTGCTGAACATTTTGGAGTAGAAGCTTTTCTCTTTGTCCAAGTTGTCTTTGTAGCATCTGGAACATGACAGTGACGTGTATGAATAGCCTTTACATCAACATGTCCTTGACAAAAAACTTGGCTTTACTTTTAGACTAATGTATTTTCCAGGTTATCGTCTATGTGTTGGCCATAGGGGGAAAAAAAACACAACTGGATTAAATTCTAATCAAAACACTTTGAATCATCTTACATTGCCACTTTTCTCAGGAGGTTGTTGATGTCCCTGTCAAACGGGCACAATAGTTGAGCATATGTGAGGCACTTCTGAGCGTTTTCATAGTCGAGCAGCTCCAGGTAAGCCTAAATGAGAATATTCAAGTCTGAATAATAGTAAAGTGTATAAGAGGGCATTATGAACCTCTGTGGAGGTCAGTTAACTAAAGCTGCATTTAAACCAATAGATCAAATTCTTCCTCTACTCGTCATTCCTGTTCTTAAACTCATGCAAAAGCAAATTAATAACGTGTCACTTTTTTTTTAAATCTGAAACCTTACAAAACAATGGCCACAGCTGACCTGTCCACAGCGGAAAAGAGCTTTTGTGTTGGAAGAGTCCATCTCCAAAGCTTTTTGGCCATGTTTCAAGGCTTTGGCCGGACTTTCCAGGCGGAGCTCAGTGACAGAGAGGTTCAGATAAAGAGGAAACAGGGCCATCTTTATACTTGATCTTTCTGCACTGCTCTGTGCTTTCCTTTTTCCCAGCAGCCTCACTGCCTGAAAAGCAGAAAACCCATCACAAAACATACTTTTTTAATTCCTGCCGCACATGTGAACACAGGCCTTATGCCTTGTTAGTTTGTGAAGTGAATGGTAAAGATGTACCTGTTTGTAGTGATCTTTGGCATTGTCAAATCTCTTCTGGTCGAAGCAACGGTTTCCAAATCTGCGCATTGTAGTGATGACTTCAAGGAATCCAGGCAGAGGAACGGTGCTCTGCTCCTCCTGGAAAGAAGTAGTCAGGCAGGGGGTAGCCAAATGCATAAAGAAAACCAGATAATGTATGATCCAATTTATTTTGACAATTAAAAGTGTATCACAATAAAGAAATGTTTGAATGTCTTTTCCTGAACAGCAGGTTTCCTTGTTTTTTTATTCAATCACATAAATGAACAAAAGGATGATGATGTGCAAATCATACTTATGTTGTTTTTCATCCCTAGCATGCATTTCTTAAGCTTGAGTTATGGTTCTGCGTCAAAACGACGCCGTGCCTACGGTGTGTGGTACGCGTCCAAGCAGACCACACGCCGTCACTGACGTGCAACTCCCGAAAATTGTAACTACGTGTCGAGGCGACGCAGACCACAGGCAGACGGAGAGGGCTGTGATTGGCTCGCTTGGTAGCAACGCATTTCCGGTTTCCGGTTTGAAGCAGTCGTGAACTTTCAGCGCTCTTTTCTTCGCGTATGTGTGATTTTTTTTGTTTTGTTTTTTTGCACAATAGTTGTCCTTACTCTTTGATTCACTGTGACCGGAAAAAGTCGGATAAACCATTCAGGGAAAGATCGTAAATTAGCGGTCAGGGGGGGTACTGCACCGCGACGAAATGGAGTGACGGAGAAGTCCGAAGGGTTCACGACGGCGTCGGCGTATGCTCTGCGTTGGTTTGACACAGAACCATAATTCAGGCTTTACTGTCAAATGGGAAAACCAAGTCTGATACTTCGTATTGCTCTCAGCTCTACAGCCTTCCTACCAGACTCATCGCAGTAAACGCATCCATTTGTCCCGAGTCAAGGAAGTCGAGGACCCGAACCTCAAACAGGACCGAGGCAGCAGCTGGGATGGACGGAGGACAACCCATGGCTCCGTAGGCATACTGGGGCTGGAAGAGAAAACGACAATGCTCGCCTTTCGTCATGGTCAAGAGACCCAATTCCAGTCCAGCCATTGTCACATCTGTTTGGAGGGAAATTAAAAAAAAAAAAAAAAAAAATCTTCAGTCACAGAGAAGAGTAACGCTATACGTGCATTCTTAGAAAATGATCCTACCTCTCCCCAACTTCAACATCTTGGGGTGTTTGAAGTTTACGGTAGTTACAAAAGGTTTGTTAGCATATTCCAGATAACCAGAGTATTCGACTGTGAAAGGGGGAAAAAAAACTTCACTGAACACTATTTGAAAAAATTATAAATGCCAGAAAAGGTTTTAGGAAAGTGCTCTGATAGATACGCAATACTGAAGCATTTCGAGGCACAGGTGGACCCTCTCCTTTCAGGAAGATCTCTTTCAGGATCCCTCCATCGCCCAACACATCTTCCATCCCTTGACATATCTGCTGAAAAGGAGTCTGGTAAAAAAGAATAATAATCATCGTCATTACACATTATGCTATATACCAGTCTGTTTTACTATGCAGTGTGCCATCGTAAAAGCACCCATGGTACAGCAGAAACAAAAGTCAGTCATGTGACTCCAATTGGCTTCTGCTGTAGTGTGTCAGACAAAAAGAATAATAAATTACACAAGTCATAGCAAACCATCTTTGTACATCTCAGCGACTGCATATCATCTACATTTTGGATAAAATTTGTATGTATTTGCAGAAGGTGATTTTGAAATGGTTGTAGTCATAGACATATATACAAAGACGCCTCATCGACCGCTGGGGCGCAAAAAAATACGGCCGCCATCTTGGACCGGTCATCCTACCCATACGACAGCATAGGGCTGGGCGATATGGACCAAAAGTCAGATCTCGATATTTCCTAGCTGAATGGCGATACTCGATATATATTGATATTTTTTCTGTGCCATAATTGGGGTTTCCCCCAAAGCATTATAGCATAGCATCTCTGTTAGCTTCATTTTTTTCCGAGGAAAATCCTTAAAAAAACAGTCAGTTTTAATACAATGTCGTGCCAAATGTCACACAGGTACATTTATTAACAGAGGTCTGCGAAATATCAAAATGTATAAAACAAATGAAATAAAAATAAACTGCCTGCATATATAGAATAAAAATGCTTCTTGAATAAAATAAAACAAATATCCCTTTCCTGCATAACAATTAAATTAAAATACACTGTGCAATTAATACAATGTAGACAGTAACAGGTAGACTTTTCCACTGAGGTTGATAGTTGTGCAAATAACAAAACATTTGTGCAAATCTCAAATAAAACATTCAAGTCAATTTGTCACAAAATAAGCTATATCAAAATCATTAAAAAAAAAAAAAAAAAAAATTAAATCGATATAAACGATATTGTCTCGTACCATATCGCGTTTGAAAATATATCGATATATATTAAAATCTCGATAAATTGCCCAGCCCTACGACGGCATGAGACAGAACAGTAGTGAAGATGCCAGACCACTGGGCCGCGTATTCCTGTACAAATCGGCGAACAATTGCGACCAGGGATCGGGGGATTACTTTTCACAAGTAAGATGCTACATTATTATTGGTTGTATTTTGTGAATAGAATATTATCTTACTGTATTTATGTCCGCCAGCGAAATTGTAGCCAGCGAACATTAAGCTAAGCTATGTTTATAGCCGGTGTTCACCTGGCTATTAGGACAATTGAGACTTTATAAATCATTCCAGAATACAGGCTTAGATTACAACTGTCATAAGAATGCTATTGTAGAAATAATGCAAATACTGCTGGTATAACATGGGAGATGCTGTACCATCTTCATTTGATGAAAGCTACCACCTTCTGGCCCAGAAAAATAACTGTGGCCTAGGGATTCCATCACAAGACACAGTGACACAGGATGTTTTCCAGCTTGGAGAACACATTGAGGAGACAGTTTGGCATCGACAACCTTTTTTCCAACTTGTTGTCATTGGTTGTGTCAGTGTTTCTAAAAATAAGGCTACACCACATTGCCAAACTCACCTCTCTTGACCTGCAGAAAGGGAGCATGAGAAAGAAGCTCTGCAGTCCTCTTTCAGGGCTTTTAGCATATGTGTAAATATGGTTACACACACACACACACACGTTATGGCATGCCGTTAAGGAAATTAATCTTTCTTTCAATTAATCTTGTCGTTTCATTCCATATATTCAAAGATTCATTTCCTGAACGGCATGCCATAGTGTGTGTGTGTGTGTGTGTGTGTGTGTGTGTGTGTGTGTGTGTGTGGGGATATACAGGACTGTCTCAGAAAATTTTAATATTGTGATAAAGGTTCTTTATTTTCTGTAATGCAATTAAAAAAACTAAAATGTCATACATTCTGGATTCATTACAAATCAACTGAAATATTGCAAGCCTTTTATTATTTTAATATTGCTGATTATGGCTTACAGTTTAAGTTTAAGATTCCCAGAATATTCAAATTTTTTGAGATGATATTTGAGTTTTCTTAAGCTGTAAGCCATGCTACTATGAATATTAAAATACGCCGAATCATGTGTCCGGTATCATGCCTAGATGAATGACGTTTGCAGAACCCCCCCCCCCCCTGAAAATCAGTTTTGTATTCTGCGAGTTATGACTGATTAAATGCGCTGACACTTAACTGCGCCAGCCAGACAGATGACACTGAGTGGAGCGGGTGCCCGCTCCAAGATGGCGGCCCCACTGAGTGAGTTATTCAAAGTATGACTAGTCAAATCCAAATTCTTACACACACAAAAAAAAAAACTATTTTTTTACTTTTCATTGTGAACTCAATCAGTATCTGGACTCTATTAAGTTTTCTACTAATTCAAAAGTAATCAAAACCATAAATGTATGTAAATGTTTTGGCTTTCTGTTATAATTTCCTCCCCCCTGGCTGGTTATAATGTGTTTTGCTTTATGTTTTGTTTTTTATTTGAGTTATACTCTTCATATGTTATAATTCAACTTGAAATTGCATAATGTGACGATTTGTAATCATTGTACTTTTTGCAAATGTTAAATAAAAAAAAAAAGAAGTATGACTAGCCTGCAGATGTGGGTAGAGGAGCCAAAAATTGTACTCAAGTAAAAGTACTGTTACTTCAGAATAATATGACTCAAGTAAAAGTAAAAAGTAGTCATCCAAATAATGACTTGAGTAAAAGTAAAAAAGTACTTGGAGAAAAAACTACTCAAGTACTGAGTAACTGTTGAGTAACGTCTGATTTATTTTTTTAACACAACCATTCAAACAGACATAAGTACAAAATAATCATCTTCAGGTAAATTAAATTAATAAAATAATAAAATAAATTAAAATTAATAAAAAATAATTTAAAATAAGCTTAAAGTAAATTCAAGTACTTTAATAAATAATAAAATAACAGAACAAAAAAATTAATTAAGCACAAGTAGCACAAAATTTCAAGCCTTTGTACTTTTCTTTTTTAACCAGTCAGAACTAGAACAAGCCCATGAACTCATAGAAACTCTGTGTGTGTTTGAGTCTGTAAATGTGACAAAACATGCAAAAACAAACATTTTTTCCAAAGAATCACCCAGCGATGTCATGAGATTGACGAGTACGCGGATAAAAGGGATAAAAGAAAAGTAACAGCTCAACTCAGTCTAATGTAGCGGAGGAAGAGGAACAGTTTCTTCTTCACAAATCTACTCAAGTAAAAGTAAAAAGTACAGTTATTCAAAACTACTCCTAAAAGTACAAAATTTCCCAAAACTTACTCAAGTAAATGTAATGGAGTAAATGTAACTCGTTACTACCCAACTCTGCTAGCCTGTGGGATTAATTCACGTAAAAAAAAAACCTTTGCGGACGAATTCAAAATTAACATAAACTCTATTTACAGACGCTTCCCTTCCCCGGAATAAGTTTAACACATTGAAGTAATTTCTCCAGCTCCTTTGAAGCGTGTTCATTCATAGACCAGTCCCCTCGCAGCCACATGGCCACCTACCAGCGTGTTCCGCACCACGACCCCGTCTTGGTTTATGCTCCGCAGGAACGTCACTGTTAACTCGTTTGCGTGCATTTAGTCGACGGGAAATATCTTACTGCTAAATATGAAGACTTTAGCTTTGCGGTTGTAGCAGATAAATTGCGTTAAAATGTGGCTCCAACTTTGTTCCTGCGATTAGTTTTATGCCGAGCGGCCGAGCGACCGAGCGACCAATCAACGCGGGCGCAGGTTTTCTGTCCAGGCTTTGTTCACTTTCTGTCTTTTTCATATCGCGAGATGATAAGAAAGTCAGAGACTAATAACTAAAGTTTCCATCGTTCCTAATGAGGCTCTTTTAATCATGGTGATAGTCAGTACTCGAGTTGTAAAAAGAAATCAGGGGGGATGGTGGATTTTATCATATGGGGACAGATAATTTGTGCTGATTACAAATAATATAATATATTACAAATAATAGCACTGACCAAAACAGCTGCAGAAATACTGCAGGAATGACATAGCAGCAGTTAAATGCAGCCTTCTGTAAGCTTTAAATATCCACTGGGCTTACATCAAATACATCAAAACACAACAATAAAAAACAGTTTTCTGAACTTATCAATATGACTCTGTCCTTCACAGGATAAGTAAAATGGATCACTGCAAAAACTCAAAATCTTAACAAGAATATTTGTCTTATTTCTAGTTAAAATGTCTGATTTTAGTAAAAAAAATCTCATTACACTTAAAACAAGACTCATCTCTGGAAAAAACAACAATTTTCACCTGTTTCAAGTAGATTTTCACTTAAAATAAGTAGAAAAATCTGCCAGTGGAACAAGATTTTTTTGCTTGTAATAAGAAGATAAATCTTGTCCCACTGGCAGATTTTCCTACTTATTTCAAGTGAAAATTTACTTGAAACAGGTGAGAATTGTCAAATAAGTTATTTTTCTGGTGTTATTTTTCTGGTGATGACTCTAAATGTTGAAATAGCAGTAAAACCACATTCATTGATGAAATGACCTATAAGGGATGAAAAGGGGGGATGGCAGTTTTACAGGGGGGATGATTTGGACCATTTTTATTTCAGGGGGGATGCCATCCCCCTTCATCCGCCCTCAACTCCAGTACTGGTGATAGTAATGTTCAGAGTTTCAAATTAAAATCTGAAATAAAATTAATTGATACGACTGGGAGAAATTTAATAATTCAATGTTCAATTGTTTATGTAATAATTGCTCGGGGTCATGTTCTGGGTCTCTGGAAAGCGCTTAGAAACAACGTTTGTTGTAATAGATGCTATATAAATATAATTGAACTGAAAAATTGAATTGAATTCAATCAACATCATAACCACCATGGTAACACCATTACCTTATTTACTGTAGAGTGAGCGAAAATAACAGAATCAAATTCCATGTCTTGTCTGACTTGACCTGGACAAATAAACCTGATTCTGATTCTGATTCTGATAACAGTCAGTGTGTTTAGATGATGGTTTGATTAGCCAAACTGAATCTGATTACAATGTTTGTTTATTCTTTTCAGCTCTGGATCTATTACCTCATCCTTGGGATTTTATGAACCAAAAATAAACTCTTTTGACCTACATAAAATATCCAAACCTGCTTGATTGTATGGTACCAAAGAAGCATATTGCAAACTCTTCATCTTTAGGCTATATTGCCTTACCACAGGCACCCTAAACACAGAATAGGTTGCTATTTATCCCAATACGTTATGATAGAAGTTTAGATTTTTATTTAAAGCAATTCAGAATAAAGGAAAATTAAAAGAAATATTGTGAAACTAAGAAAAATTCGGAGTGATTGTTGCAAGCACACCACGAATAAATAGTTTTATTTCATCTCCAAACATATACAAAGATTTCACACTTTATATAGATCTGTCACATAACACATTCTACATGTTTTACTGATTTAACAGAAAAAGTATCAATGTTCCTTTTCACTCCACAAATAGTCAGTGTGCTACTATATTTACTTAAAAATCTTTCCATTTGTATCATTGTTAGTTTATAGACTTAAGCGTGAATGAATACAAAACATTTACAGTAACCTGTACAGAATGAGTTAAAAAAAGGAAAAGAAAAAATAAAATAGACAAAATAAGGACATTTGTACAATTTAAGACTCATATTAGCTATTGAACCAAGCTATCAAGTTAAGAAATACATTTTTTTTTTTACACACAAGTATATAATTGTATATATTTTTTTTCTTTTTGCCCCCATTTTTTTTTTTTTTGTTTAATTAGAAGTTCTGCAGTTCATCTGGATAGACAAAGTTGTTCCTGAAGAGTTTGTAGGCCAGAAGCTGTCCTCCAAATATCATCATCACCAAGCCTGAACCTGCGGAGACGGATTAAATAAATGAGAGAAGGGGATCAGTTACTTAGGATCTTAATCCGGAGGTGTGTTGGATGCCAGTCTCATTAGTGTACAGACAGGAAACTGTATCCAGCTCAGACATAGAGAGAGCTGGAGAAAGAGATTGACATGTGTTGTCTTGTGCAAACCAAAATAGAGTCACAGATAGAAAGATGAACAAGGAAGTATGAATCTTACCTAGAGCAATCCACCAATGCTCAGCTGAAGGGAAGTCTGACATTACTGCAAGAACATATTAAAATATTGATTTTTACATGTGAACCCATTAGATTGCTTCAGTTAAAAATGAAAACAATATATTGTAATATAAGTATTCAGCAACTTAATAGTGCCTGTTTAATTGTCAGAATGACAACACAGGCCACGATAAACAGTTATGTAACCAAGTGAGTGATCCTATCAGCTGTTCCGCTCCATTGATCCACTTGTGTATGCATGTGTGTATTTACCTGCCACCGTCATCGCAATGTGCAGCAGTGTGACAGTTATGGCATAATCCCAAACCCACTCCTCCACAATCCAGGCGAACAGCAGCCCTCCCAAAACATAAGTCACTTCTGTGGATATGACTCCAACTGCAGATGGGAGGAAATATGAATTAAAGTTAAAGCTACTCTTTGCTTAAATTCTTCAACACTTCATACTGTTTTCAATACCCACATTATTCTGGGATATTTTAAATCACTTGCTGACAATACTTAGTTCAAGTTAGTTGTAGTAGTTAGTGCAATATTTTATTGACATTCTATGTTCTTTAATATTTGGTATATGAAATATATCTATTTTTTCGCATACTAAAACATTTTGTTCCACTGTGTGAATAAAATCACCATTCAAATACACTGAAAACAATCAGATGAACTTTAATGAAGTATCTCATATCTTTTCAATCTAGAAATCCTTTTGTAAAGGTTTCTTCATCCTGTGATAAAAGCCACATGCTGATTGACAACATAATAATTTATCCATTGATATGTAAACCATTTTACATAGAGGACTACAAGACTAATTAGTGTTCAAAAGAGATTTTTCTGGCGCTCCACGTTTTAGCACATGGCTTTAATAATTGATTGGTCAAATATAATGATGTGCTTGACAACTGGTATTTGATTGAGACATGCCAAACAAAGCGCTTGAGAAACAAGATGTAAACATGCATGTTTGATAAAGAAGCCTGTCAGAAGAAAAACACGTACATCAAACAAGATCTTTCAGGCATTCCAAAAACAGCATCTCCTTTGGGAAAAAAGTCACCCAACATAGCTATTAAACACTGTAAAATAATGTAAAATTAGAAGACAGATGTCATCAGTGGGCCACTAATTTCACTGTGACTAATAAAGAGCGTCCTAGTTGTGTACAGCCTAAAATCATACATCATATTGTTACTAAAGGATTAGTTTAAGCTACAATTTACAGTTGGCCAATGAAACATTTTTATTTCACACACACAAACACACACACACACTCATCAGGATTCGCCTTTGATTTACTGGTGGCAATACCAACAGATGCAGAAGAAACTGCCAATGGATGACATTGGATAGGGATTCCACCAGTAAGAGAAAGAAAGCATGTGATGTAGGCAGAACAACCAACAAAGTGGTGTCAACCAAAATATGTATTCTGCGAGTTATGACTGATTAAATGCGCTGACACTTTCTATAATTTCATCCCCCCTGGTTGGTTATAATGTGTTGTGCTTTTTGTTTTGTTTTTTATTTGAGTTATACTCTTTATATGTTATAATTCAACTTGAAATTGCATAATGTGACGATTTGTAATCATTGTACTTTTTGCAAATGTTAAATAAAAAAATAAAAAAAGTATGACTAGCCTGTGGGATTAATTCACGTAAAAAAAAACCCTTTATGGACGAATTCAAAATTAACATTTTATTAATTTCTAATAATAACTCTATTTACAGACGCTTCCCTTCACCGGAATAAGTTTAACATATTGAAGTCATTGTCAACCAAAATACATCCAAAAATGCAGTGGAGTAGGAACCAATAAATTACTTTTTGAATTTGCAGTCAAAACTTGTTGATCCAATGTGTGGCTGACAATTCTGTTGCCATCTTGGTTATTTTCAATAGAGACTCCTCAATGTTCCTGGATGAGTTATCCCATAAAGCCCTCCCCTGCTCCATTGTGATTAGTTTGGTACATGCTGTACCAGGGGAAATGACTGTGAGTGGGAGAGGTACCAGACCAAAATCACCAGAGAATGAAGTGAAGTGAATGTGTATATCTGGCTTGGCTACTGTAAAGCACCACAAAAGTAAAGAACATAAAAGTAATACATTTTGATATCTCAAATACTAGTACTTTAATCAAATGTGCTTAGATAAAATCCACCGCTGCAACTCACCCAAGTATTTGGGACTCTGCCATGATGGTTGTGTTGTGTAGTCAAAGGGAGCCAACAAGCTGTTGATCTCGTAAACTCTAAAGACACAAGCAATTAACAATCAGGTGTAACCATCCAGCTTTGCCAGTTCTAACTGAACCTGCATAAGGGACTTCGTTTGAAATGTGTCATTACTTGAGTGCCTGAGTGTACCTGAACACTCCAATGCAGAGACTGACTGTAAGGTAGTAGAGAGAGTAGAAGCACACCATGCACATCAGCAAATTCTGCAGAACGACCTGAGGAGAGAAAAATGACTACGCTGATGAAACCTTGTAGCTGACAGATATAAGTCTGTTTTTATTAGCAGCAACTAATAGAAATTCCCCACTCCTCCATGACCCAGAAAACAAATTCTCCTGGCAGCAGACAGTCAAACACCCCCCCCCATGCCTGGTAAGGCCCCCTTTCATAGATGACTGCCTGCAGCCTTTACAGGAAATGAGTTGCACAACTCTCCAGGAGGAGAGATAAAAGACTTTTTCCTCACAACTGACATTTCAGCTCTTCAAACACAGGTGTAGCTAATTACTTTAATAATGAGCTCTATTCCAGCAAGGTGAGCCACTGCCAGGGCTCACTGGCTTTCTGGCACAACTTAATGAAATGGGGGTCATTGTTAATCTCATTAGGTTGACTTGTGATTTCCCGCTAGGACAAGTCAAATGTCTGCCGTGACACAACACGTATAAAAAACAGTTTCGTTGTTAGAATGATCATATTTATCCATAGACTGTATAAAATATTGATCATTGGCTGATGAGTAAACTTTAGAATTTAAACTGTCAGAAAATATGAATCTCACCATCCAGAGCTCATGTTGATTTAATAATCAATTTACTGTAAATGACAATACAATCATATGATTACTTAATGCAACTTGGCAAATTGGCAAGTAAACTAAACTGTACTGGATTCTACATATGGCTGAATGCTAAACTGAGGCCGACGAGATATACGCAGAAATATCTCCACAGCCGCTGGCAGATATTTACAGCAGAATATTTCGTTTCACATGTTAATTCAATTACAAAATCAATGATTACTAGTGAGTTTAGCCAATGCGGGGTTAGTATGAACTGTTGATTGCTTTGCTAAGCCCGGTATGACGATTACGAATGAAGTAGTGACACTGGCTTGCCATTGGCTGAGCCGACTGTCAATCAACCATATTAGAACTACATTTATTGCTTTATATAAACTCTCCTGATGTGGTACAAAAAAATGAACCCCCTTCAGCGCTGTCAGGGATATGAAAAATTATTTAGACCAAATCAGGTTTTTAACTATAAATATGTTTATTTCTGCTGTAAAGTTGGGCACTATCATGGGAGTCAATGGAGGTTTCTCACTTTTTGGCTATTGTCAGCCTCCTGCAGCCAGTCGAGGAACTGCAACAAATCTTACTTCCACATGAGACTTAACGCGGGAGATGGTTGGCGCTTTGTTGATCTACATTGACTCTCATGCTAACATACGACGGAGTATTAGGGCCAAACTAAGAAAAAAAAAGAAGGAAATTACGAAAATAAAGTCATAATAATATGAGAATAAAGTCGTAATATTACGAGAATAAAATCGTAATATTAAATTTATTATAAATATATAAATATAACTTCCCAAGATGCTCAATATTCAACATTTTAATACACTCTTCCTGTTAGAGTTCTCATAAATTAACACTTTATTCTTGTAATATTACGACTTTATTCTCATAAATTGCGACTTTATTCTCGTAATATGACGACTTTATTCTCGTAATATTACGACTTTATTCTCGTAATATTACGACTTTATTCTCATAATATTACGACTTTATTCTCATACTATTACAACTTTATTCTCATACTATTACAACTTTATTCTCGTAATATTACGACTTTATTCTCATAATATTACGACTTTATTCTCGTAATATGACGACTTTATTCTCATAATATGACGACTTTATTCTCGTAATATTACGACTTTATTCTCATAATATGACGACTTTATTCTCATATTACTTTATTCTCGTAATGTTACAAGTTTATTCTCGTAATATTCCGACTTTATTCTCATAAATTACGACTTTATTCTCGTAATGTTATGACTTTATCCTCGTAATATTACGACTTTATTCTCATAAATTACGACTTTATTCTCGTAATGTTACGATTTTATCCTTGTAATATTACGGCTTTATTCTATTACGACTTTATTCTCGCAACATTATGACTTTATTCTCGTAATGTCCTTTTTTTTGTCTAAGTTTGGCCCTAATACTCCGTCGTACTAACATGTCCAACTTTACAGCAGAAATAAACACACAGATAGCCTTGTACAGCCTGGTCTCCATAACTAGAGTTCACATTAAAGAGAGGAAGGGAATTTTTCTCATGCGAGGGGGAGGCGCCCCTTTCACCCCCTAAACCCCCCTCAAAAACAAACAAACAAACAAAAAATAGATGACTTATTTCTTTCATGGATTAGATCTCTTTAATTGGCAGTCAGTTTAGCCAATCGCTTGCCATTATCACTTCTTCATCTTCATTTTCATGCTTCATAGCTGAGCAAAGCAATCAGCCGTTTGTGCTAACCCGGCATCTTTATTAATACAGCAGACATTTCCAATTTCGCCATCTAAACATGTGAAACGGGATATTCCACAGTAAATGTAACCCCTGAAGCTCCACCGAGGTGGTTCAGCTGAAGGAGCTGGTAGCCACAACTAACTTTGGTTGACATAAGGTGGGCATGTTCCAGCTGGCTTGCTGGGCACCATGCAGGACAAGGAAAAAGAGGCTTCAAAACCGCTCTTCAGAAAATCTATGCGACATGTCTCAGATGGGCTGTCCAGATTTTTCTACAGTCGATATGGTACTCACTCACATATGGGATGCTTTGGCTAAGCTGAGTGCTCATTTCTGATTTTTTTCTGGTTTTTCTCCAGTAACTTAAGAGTCGATGGTTTTTCTTTGTTCATGTTGCCCCTAAAGGTGTTGGTGCATGTGAAACTAGGACAGTAGTTCAGCTTATGCTAATGCTAATACCTACAGAGACTGCTAAACACGTTTTACTCAGGTTAGGTGGTCATCTCCAGACTAGACGTGCTCGGATTTAGAAATTTGACCTGGAAACCTGATTTAAGACTCTAAATGTAGTCGTCAAACTGTGTAAAATGTTAAGACATTTTCTCAAAACCTTTTGTTCAAAATTGATTATTTCAAAGACATTTCATCATAAGCAAGGCCTACCTCTACACATTATGTGTTTATGTTTAATAATGACAGATGAAGAAAATTTGTGCACCAGTCAAACTAATGTTTAAAGAATAATGAGTTTGTATGGTAGTTTCAATCAAACTAACTAATACAACATGTTACTAAAATGACTAGATGTGATATTTTTGCTGTTTTCTTTCCTGTATCAACATCAAAAGCTTAAAATGAACTCTAATTCATGAAGAAAAATGTTTCTCTAGATTATGAGCACCGAGCAGCTTCTGCTGACACATTTTTGCCCTCAGATTCTTATCGCAGAGCTTTGTCTTCCTTCTTTGGTGTCTGTCTCAATTCTGGTATCTAATGGTAGTATTTTAGTGAGCTTACCCAGGTATCACTGGGTGCAGACTTGAGCGAGAAAGGTCCATGGCGTTTTATGAGAGTGAATCCACAGCAACGACAGCAGTAGTCCAACAACATGAATGGTTGCTGGTCTTAATCGGAGAAAGTAGCCTACATGTGTGTCGCAGAGTGTGTGAGAGCATGTTGCAGGGAAGTAAAGAGGGTGGGATTAGAAGAAATGGGATTACTACTAAGAAGTTGAAGTAAATCCGAAAAGGGATAAAGGCAAACTCGCTGTAGTTTGGATGAGCACTTATAAACATAACCCATAAAAAAAGATAGTTGTGTTTGAGAAATTTGCAGAGGCCTGTTTTTTTTTTGGAAGGTTACTTCCTCTTTTTGTCTTAGTCTCTTTTAATTAAAAGGGAGGAAAAAAGCATCAGGTTTAGCGTCATCTCCAGATTGTTAAGAACTGATTCATCTCGCAGTGCATATGATGAAAACAGCTGATTAATGAAAATGTGCAACAGCTATGACTTCATATACTTTGGGTGAATCTCACAAATTAATCTCCGGAGCCCACATTTGAAAATCTCATTATCCAAAGAACAAAAATACACACAATTCCAGATTTGTCAGGCAGCTTCTAATATGAACACTAGGTGGTAGCATAACCTCAACCCTGCAGAGCTCTTACCCCACCAGAGGAATAGAAAGAGAAAAGACCCAAATCTCAGTATTGACAGCGACATGGAAGATTCTGACCATTCGTACATATACACAAATCATTAATTTCAAGTTGATTGAGTCACATAGAAGATACAGAGAAGGAAAGAGAGAGGTAGCAGCTTATGTGATCATCTATTCATGAAAAGAGAATAACTAATAATAATATTCAAAACTATGTAGAGATGATAAAAAGGATCGAGCTATATGGAGAAAATGACAGTAGCTACTCTTGCACCCCCGTCTCCTCCAGAAATAGCTTACAGAATTGAACTCTTAGACGTCACTACATGCGTAAGTCTTTGTCGGCGGTAAAACACGTCCACGTGCACCTTTGTGTAAGTGTGGAGTTGACTTGGCTGCCACGGTAACCTGCATCACTGTATCCATGGTGATGGAGAGCAGGGGAGTAGGATGGGGGTTCAATGAAGAGTAGGGTAGCTAAGCATAATGTGCATGCTCATCTGCCTGTTCTGGCACAATTTATTAATCTGAAGCTCACAGAAAACTAATCATGCTGATCCGTTTTTATCCCTCTGCATGATGCTTTCCGGAACTTGTTGAGCAAACAGACAAACACACAAACGCAGCCAAAATTCTTCATCTAGAAAATAAGTGTGTCTAAAAGTAATATGCAAAAAATGAATACATGTTTTTTGTTGCTAGTAGAGAGACGGCTGCTTAAGCAGTCAACTTTAAGTGGGTGACTAAGTGGGGCTAAATGGTCTATTAACAGTTTTAACACAAATTATTATAATTTTTTCCCCAAGCCAGATGAATTTGACCACTTGAAGCCAAATAAACAGAACACTGGATTGTGTTCTTGCATTAGCTAACATTGGAAAGCCTTTTTTGGTCTAGTAATTCTCACAAGTTTTAGGTGTGTTCATTTAGGTCAGTTTGTACTCGGACGGAATCCCTGCCACATATGCTGAACAGAAGTTGAGAAGGACATAAACCCGACTCTGCAGTCTCTCGGGCAGACTCTGCAGTCTCATTAAAGCTACACTTGGGCTGAGTTATTTCTCCAGGTGAACTCGATTTATGGTTCTATAGAGCCAAACCGTTTCAGCTCCCTGGAAGGCAGTTCATGTGTCTGGAAAGCAAAAACATGTGTCACTATTATGACTAAAAGTTGGTCTTTGAAGTAAATAAATCCACAAAACCGAACCATTGAACTAAATCTGAAAATTTCAGAAACTCATTATCCAGCAGAAAGGTAAATCCTAGTTTAGGCTGAAACAGAAAAAAAAGGTGCAAAAGCTTTGAATCTCATGACAGGCACTTGTCAATTAAGCTGTAACAAAAATGTCCAAACGGCAAACAGCAGGAATTCTTTTCTGCAGGAAGAACAGTGAAAATAAACCCGCTGTCTCATTTAGTCGTAACAAATGAGACAACTGAGGTATTTACTGTTAAATATAAATATGCAGCAAGCTTCTGGTTCTGAACTTGATATGGAAACCTATAAACACAGCAGGAGAGATTCATTTATAGCCATAGTATCTGCGAGAAGTGTTTACAACATGAGTGTGTTTAAAAAATGTGAGTTACATCTACTGAGGCAGGAAAAATGAATCTAGTGTACCTCTGCTGTTGGCTTGATCTGGTTTTAAATTCTTGAAAACACAAATACTTCAGAACACAATGAGGGTGAGAGGTTCTCCTGAGAACGCTGAGGCTTATTGACCCACATGTTAACGGGGGCAGGTTGTGGGAGTAGAGAGCCTGTAATTACCACCTTGTGTGTGTGGGTATTGGATGTCTCACAAACACAGCATGATGATGGAGGCATCGCAAGTAGGAGAAAGGAGTCCAAAAGAAAAAAACGAATAATTAGTTAATAATGAGAACAATCATTAAATGCAGCCCTAAGCCATTTGCCTGGATGTTTCCTTCTCCTATTGCCAATTTTCCAGTGACTATGTTTAAAACTGCCCCTTGGCTTTAAACATTCTGAATGGTCATCAAATCATAGATACTTGCATGCCAGGTGGCATCTAAATACTTTGTCCAAATAAATATTTCCTTCTTTTATCATCTTCGTCTGCATCTCCCAATTTTGACTTTTCCCCTCTTTCTCCATGTCTCCTCCCCACACAAATACATTTTTCAACTTTAATCATTTAGCTGCAGATTCAGATCCACAGCTGCTAGCAATAAGCGCAACTCAAAATGTCAACACATTTTGCAAATCCCATAATCCCACCCGGACCTGTAAAAAAGAATTACAACATTTAACAATGTAAGGCTTTGTTTTTTTCTCTCCTTTTTCTCTCATACTCCCTCAATTTCTTCCCCTTTTTCTCCATGCCTCTTTAGTATGTTTTCATTACAATCCTTTGTGGAATGTAAACACAGCGGCAGGCTGACCACAGCAACGGATTTGCGGCTTCTGCGAGGATCTCGACTTGTCTTTGTGAGATGAGATGAGAAACTTCAGCATTTTCTGGGGCTCCACGAGTTTATACAAAATCAAATAAATGTGCAAAGTAGTATTTAAGGACCCCAATAAGCTATTTTGTAAATGTTACGAGTATGTGTGTGCAATTCAGGCGGAAGTATAGTGTTATAACTAAAGTTAATAAGGCCTAAGGTCACGTAAACATGTCACAGTCCCATTTAAAGTCATGTTTTTACAGACCTGTAACAACCAGCTGATGACTGTGACCAAAAATACATTTACTGAGCATCTCTGTGAGTTCAGCTGCCCCTCTTGGATAGTAGACATGCAGGGGCTATCCATGGCACTTGTGGTTCAGTTATACGCTGACTAGTGTCACATAGCCTCGTGTGGCCTGAAGTCCCCAAATTAAATCTCCATTTGGATGAAATGTAAAAGAATATTTTGGAGTTAAAACAACTTTAGGAGTATTATTAGATGGTTAGCTATGTAAACTTTCATACCTGCATAGGCAATGAACTATTGTCTATTGATAGTAGTTTGTGAGACATCAGCAGTTGACTTGTATGAAAAAGATTGCTACACCTTTTTATACGACTTTTATATTCATACAAAGGTAAAACTTCCTCAGTAGGGACCCTATCTTGACTATGATGTCAGTGGAAAGACTTATCAGAGGTTTATAATACAAATGTATTTTGATGTAGCTCTGTTTGTCCTTGTTCTAACATTAGCTGCCATTTTGCTGCAAACACAGATTCTGCTTTAACTCCAAATTGCTTCAATTCAGCTCGTTTGTGTCTCTAATGAAGGTTTACATCCTTACGATCAAATAATAGACCAAAGGTTTACTTTAACTCTGGAATGAGTCTTCACACTCACCCTGGGTCAACATTTGGTCTTGAATAATGCTGCTAACTCAAAAAAGAAAGGAAAAAAGAAAATATGAAAAAAACTGTGCATATGTGGCCCATGTTTGTGCCAAATATTCTTTTCTATCTTGGGCTTTTCCGCTCCAGACAAATCTAATCTCAGCCATCTGAACAACTAATGGCCTTTCTCTGCCTTTCGTTCTCACCACACACTTACAGTTTATTGTTCAAAATACGTTCCCAAAATGTCTGTTATTTTTCCTCCTCACCTCGACTGAGCTGACGGAATCACTTCCAGCATGTAAACACAGGAAATGACACGCATGCCAACATCTGCAACGTTTTTGCTGCCACCTCTTTCTAGAGTAGAGAGCAAAAGAAAGAAAGAAAGAAAAAGTTGAACACAATGCAGAGCTCTGTGCGAACCTCTGGACATCTGACATGTAGATGAATTCACAACAAGTTGTGCAATATTACAACCAGGTCTTATTCTCGTGCTGCATTTGCTGTTGCAGGATTTGGAATATCCTCAACTTTGCATCCTCCTGCTTTTTCGCTTCCACGGATCAATTTCTTTAACTGCTGTGCGTAAAGACGCTTTCATCTGCCTTTCCTCAAAGCCACTTCCAGTGGTGGAGAGTAACGGAGTAAATTTACTTGAGTACTGTACTTAAGTACATATCCAGAGGATTTGTACTTTACTTGAGTATTAGATTTCTTTGGTACTTATTACTCTTACTTGAATACATTTCCAAGACAAATATTTGTACTTTTACTCGAGTAAATTTCTAGGAAGGCTGAAAAGTACTCGTTACTTTCAGGTTTGCTCTTTTTTCTTCTTCCCTAAAATCCTATTGGACACAAGCTGTTTTTGTCAAAGGAGGAGACCTATCACAGTGCACGCTCTCCACTGGGATGTACGTGAAGCGGAAATACGTCAAGCCTCTGAATGGCTGAATGGGGAGACAGTTTGTTATGCTCTATATTGCTATATTGTACTGTTACATGTCCTTCCTGTAACAGAGTGACTTCAACATTGAGTTATTGAAAGCAGAGATGTAGTTTTCTGTAAAGCAATGGTCTTTGAGGGGGATCCAGACTTAGTTGGATGGTGCAGGTTCATTTGGTTTCAGTTCATGATCGTTAATAAACTCTGCATCATCTGCTGTCCTCTTATGATCCCATTCATTTGATTTGTTTTTGGTGTTTCTGCAGGTTTTATATAACATTGTGGTTCTAAAAGCAGCACATCAGTGCAGCTGGTTTCAAAGAGTTAATTCTCAGAAACAAGAGTTAAAAGATCCTTAAATTAATTTAGAAAAAATATAGTAATTTACTGATGTGGAAAATAAGAAATTTACTCTTACTCTTACTTTTACTTAAAGTAAATTTAAAAGCATTTACTTTTGGATACTTAAGTACCTTTAAAAGCAAGTACTTTTCTACTCGAGTAATATTTTGACTGAGCTACTTTTACTTGTAGTAAATTTTGACCAGTAGTATTTGTACTCTTACTCAAGTACTGGGGTCGAATACTCTGTCCACCTCTGATGAATACACAACAAGTTGTGCAATATTACAACCAGGTCTTATTCTCGTGCTGCATTTGCTGTTGCAGGATTTGGAATATCCTCAACTTTGCATCCTCCTGCTTTTTCGCTTCCACGGATCAATTTCTTTAACTGCTGTGCGTAAAGACGCTTTCATCTGCCTTTCCTCAAAGCCACTTCATCATCTGTGCCTTTTTTTCCCCACACACATGGATGAACTACCCCATCAGCGCAGATAAAACACGATACATTCTCTCTCTCCCCCCATTCTCTCTCTCTCTCTCTCTCTCTCTCTCTCTCTCTCTCTCTCTCTCTCTCTCTCCCTCTCCCTCTCCCTCTCTCTCTCTCTCTCTCTCTCTCTCTCTCTCTCTCCCTCTCTCTCTCTATCTCTCTCTCTCCCTCTCTCTCTCTCCGCGTCTCAGTCTCACATTCCCACGAGTGCAGTGCGCGCTTGGAAAACCGGAGCTGGCTTCTATGTTCATCTTCTTGGAATAAATACACGCGTTTTTTTCCCCACTGCTTCGTTTATGCTGGTTGGAAAAGCTCGCTATTGATATTTCCAACCCACGTTTTTTTTGTTTTTGTTTTTTTTTTTCCATCCAAATCAAGTTTTTGGAGGCGGACATCAGGAAATCCAGTTTTACGATCCAGCCTGCGGAGACAACAACAGCTTTTGCGGTCTTTCACCTCTAAAATAAAACCCCGGATTACTTCTCTGTTAATTAATTGCACCAGGAACACTTTAAAGCGGGTAAATTAGTTACAAAAGGGGGCTTTATTTGGTCATTATTGGGGAGCCTCGTCGCCTGTGCGCACCACGAGCTGTTGCGCGCGGAATAAAGCCATCAAACCGATCATTTGAAGCTCTCAAGTCCTAGTTTGAGTCAGGAAAAGTGTCATTAAAACTGTTCATCTATCCACAAAAAGGGGCCTGGATGCTGGATAAAGACCCTGCATGGCAGCTGTACTGTCGTTTTAATTTCCCAGCCATGGCATCTCACTGGAAGTAGCCTCAAAGTGGAGAATGACTTTCGCTCAGGTTAAAGCGTAATCCACCGGCACGCACAATGGCACCGTGACAGTGGAAACTGGACTTTAGTAAAGGTAAGAAATGAACTGCGTGTCTGCTGGAGGAAGGATTTTAGACGACACAGCTGCATACTTTCTGTGTTATCTAGATCTATATTTAATAACGTCTTTATTAATATTTAAAGACCAAACAAGTTTAACATCAGCCACAAGTCCCAGTGGGGCTGATTAATGGACACATATTTGTCATACAGTAATTTAATGAGACATGATAGTTTATTCGTAGCCTGTTGTACTCAGATGATCACTTGGATGTTCTTCACTTGGGTGGCTCAAAGATGGGTGACAACAGTACTGGAGTTGAGGGGGGATGAGGGGGGATGGAATCCCCCCTGAAATAAAAACAGTAAAAATCACCCCCCCTGTAAAACTGCCATCCCCCCTTTCCATCCCTTATGTCATTTCATCAATGAATGTGGTTTTACTGCTATTTCAACATTTAGAGTCATCACCAGAAAAATAACACCATAAAAATAACTTATTTGACAATTTTCACCTGTTTCAAGTACATTTTCACTTGAAATAAGTAGAAAAATCTGCCAGTGGGACAAGATTTATCTTCTTATTACAAGCAAAAAAAATATTGTTCCCCTGGCAGATTTTTCTACTTATTTCAAGTGAAAATCTACTTGAAACAGGTGAAAATTGTTGTTTTTTCCAGTGATGAGTCTTGTTTTAAGTGTAATAAGATTTTTTACTAAAATGAGACATTTTAACTAGAAATAAGACAAATATTCTTATTTTGAGTTTTTGCAGTGAAACATTTTACTGTGAAGGACAGAGGCATATTGATAAGTTCAGAAAACTGTTTTTTATTTTTGTGTTTTGATGTATTTGATGTAAGCCCAGTGGATATTTAAGGCTTACAGAAGGCTGCATTTAACTGCTGCTATGTCATTCCTGCAGGTGTTTTGGTCAGTGCTATTAATTGTAATATATTATATTATTTGTAATGAGCACAAATTATCTGTCCCCATATGATAAAATCCACCATCCCCCCTGATTTTTTTTTACAACTCGAGTACTGACTGACAGGACATCACTGGTGGTCAGTGGTGAATTTATTTTTCTTGGATGCTATTAAATACATTTTAAAGTTTCCATTCATGTATGGAAATATTTGACACTATATGTGTTCCGTCTTTTACTTCATAGAAAGCTATTCATAAATCGTATACACCCATGCAAAACCCATTTCCTGTGTTAAACCAAGCTATTTCTGGAAAAAATGACTTAAATAATCCCAGTTAAATTTGGTCCTCTTTAATTTGTGCCAGCTGCATTATAGAAATATCAGCAATCAGACTTGCCAAATGGGAATTTCCCTTGACAATTACCTGCTCAGCTAACACATGGCTTTAATCAGGCTTTAGAAATTCTACAAATAATGCTTTCAAATTAGTTAATTCGAGTGTTGGTTCTGGGTGCAGTCTCTTACCATAAACCAATTCTTTGTATTTGTACCATTAAATAACCAGCTCTCAGACAGGAAAACTTATTCCAGTACCACAACACTTTAGAAGTATTTAAAAATGTTCAAATCAACTCAGACCTGGCACTACCATGAAAACCAGACCACACACTTGGTTCAAGTCAGTCCTAAAAGGGTAACAGTGTCTGATTCACCCTCCTTCAGATGACATCCTGCTCATTTTAGAGCGACAGTGCTTTTGTGAAGAAGGTTGCACATTCTTGTAAAGACCATCATCAGTTGTTTCCTGTCACACTTGAGTTCGTCACATAATGAACCATTGCTGGCTTCAAGTTGTAATGTTGGATCTCTTTTATGGGCTGCATTATGTATTATACGTTAGATGTGAAAGCAAGAGCTAAGAAATATGGTGAAAGTGATAAAAGCTTTTAAAAGTGCACATTTCTCTCTGCTCAGTGAAGGTCAGACATTCAAATGACAGCGCAGAACACAAAAGCCTCCTGAGTGGAGGGCCACTCTAGCAACAGACGCCCTTTATTTTGCAGTCGCTGTGAAATAATGTTGAATCAAGTTTAACTCTCACCTTGGGAGCTCCATGAAGAACAAGTGTATACATTACTGAGCCAAGTGGCTCATAATAAGATGTTATTTAGCTGCTTTACACTTTATGAAAAACGGCAACTGTTTAATTCGAGAATCATTAGGAAGTCAAGCAACATGTCAGTTAATCCTCCTTCACAGAGATCATACTTGCTGGATAATCCTTTCTAAATACCTCCATGGTAGGTCAGCAATTCCTTCATTCTGTCACTCCAGAGACCCCCAAGGATGTGATAAGGGAAATAGTGCTTAGCGTAGGCTCCCAACAGAAAAAAAATCATGGTTTTATTTATTTCTTAAAAGAAGCGAATAGATAAATAAACAAAATCTTAAATCAAACCAGATATAAATATAGAGTTAGTTACAAAAGTATCTGGATGGGGTTGTTATAACTTTGCCTTCATATACAGTACCACCACCGGATTTGAAATAAAACAATCAAGATGTGATCAAAGTGTAAGCAAACTACCCACATGTTCATGACATCCAAAGTATTTTAAACAAATCACTGAAAAAAGGTTAATTGGCCAGATGTGGTCCATTTCCTCAGTACTTGGAGACAAACATGAAGCAGATAAAAGGTCTGGAGGTGACATCAGGTTTTGAGTTGGCATTTGAAAGCTGTTGGACTGGAGATACTTGTTGTAACCAAATAGACAGTTTGGTTTATTCTTAAGGAAGAAAGCACCGATGAGGCAAGGCACGGCAAGTTTAATTGTATAGGACAATTCAACAACAAGGTGATTCAAAGTGCTTTACAAAGACGTTAAACATAAGTCGACGACAATGATTAGGGGTGTGCAAACAAGAGTACCTCACGATTCGATTCGATTTCGATTATTGGAGCTTCGATTCTTCGATTATAACGATTGTCAAATTCGATTCGATTATTGGTGCCACGATTCTTCGATTATTGTGATTTTTAATGCTTTTTTCCATACAAGATTGATTTTGTCTTCATCTGTGGCTACATTTGTAAATAAATAGCCAATCAATTAACTCAGTTCCTCTAACAACACTCATTAAGTAAATAACAAGGTTTTTTGAACATTTGACATGTATTTTTCAAAGACACAAAATAATTTATTTTATGACTATGTAAACATTTGCTCTTTGACTTAGTTAACTTTGACCAGGGAAAGCTGCACTTGCATGAGAGCGCCCTCTATTGGAGGAAAACACTGAAAACGGTCAAGCCCTGGATTTGATGAGTTCATTAATTCAAGTAAACAAGATACGTACTTCCATCAAATTTATTTAGTGTAAACATATCTGCCATATTTCAAGTGAACAATAAGAAATGTGCATTCTTGAAAATGAAATGATTCAGCAGCTTATTCAGTCTGGAATCTGGATAGGATAACTGTAAAAAAAAAAAAAAAAAATGTTTTAATTAATCGATTCCAAATCGTCACGTGGCGCATCGTGATGCATCGACACATCGATGAATTGCACCCACCTCTAACAATGATAGGAGCTATTAATCCACAATCAACCACATTATGTATCAAACATAATGAAGGCAGTATGATAGCGTGAGCACGTTTGGCTGCCAGTGACGGGAGCTTATTAGTGCTTATTGATGACGCGACTGTTGACAGAAATAGATGAATTCTGAGGTGATATGAGCTGTACTCTCTGCTCACATTCAGGCATCTTACCAACTGATAAGATAGTGATTCACAGCACAGATTGAAGAATAACCCTAAACATAGTGATAAAAAACACACTTTTTAAACCCCTAAAGATGGGGGTACTTCTCTTAAAATAGCTGTAATTCCAAAAGGATAAAAAACGTATTTTTGTGAAACCTCAAATGACTTGATTGTTTTATTTCCAGTCCATTTTTGAGGTGAATTAAGGCAAAATCGTAAAAAGTCCATCACTGTCTGAATACCTTTGGTCCCATCTTTATGGAAATAATAATATCGGATTCTTATGGTTGCTGTATAGTTTTGGAGACGGGGTTCCTCGAGTCCCTGAAGGGTTCCTAGTGCCAGTTTTGGCACCAATGCTGTAGAGAAGTTCAGATGAGTGTGCGACTGTGTGGAAGACACAAATGAGTCACTTTGCTGAAACACAACAGAGGCTCTCTCCACTACACAGCCATACACATGCCTGACACGAGCGCATGATGATTGAATCCAAAAGTTGATTTAATTGAGTTTAACTGAATTCATTCCAGGATGCGATGTTACTGATTAACTGTGAGTTAGTTATGAAAAAACAACATCAATCATCAAAATGATGAGGGAAAAAAAACCAAAACAAGACAAACGACTAAAATGGTGAGGAGGGTGTAGGATTGGACACTGGAGTGCTGCCAAAAGGTCAGTGTGAAAACACAGAGTGACATATTCTCCAGACAGATGACTCACCCTCAACCATGAGCTCGTAGGAGAACAGCACACTCCCTCATAATCTGTTTTTCTTTTCCTTGCACTGTTTCCTTTGACACTCCTTCATCGTCTCCCACAGGAGCTTCTTGTAATGTAAATTAAGTTTGAAATGTAACACTCAAAGATGCATAAAAAGTGCAAGGTTAAAACAGCTTCTTCTCATGACAAATTAAATCAGTTTTGGCACCAAGTTTCCCGTCACCAATTAGTCCTGCATGTGCAAAAACATCATCCAATGTGCTCTTTCACTTTGACTCTAAGCAGAGCGTTCATGTCCTCTCATGATTACAATTACCGACTTCACAGCTGCACAAGTTTTCAACAGGCAGACTTAGATTCTACTAAAATGGTTTGAAAAAATCTGCAGGAAAGTTTGTCAGATGTCAGCCAAAGTAAATTTATTGCATCATGAATTTATTCTGGACAACCAACAGCATGCATCCAGGCCCAAATATAGATGGTGCCATTATTGCTGTGTTGTCTTCTTGTCAACTGTTGTTGGCTATTTTAAACTCTATATCAGAGAGAAATTGCTTCCACTGGGAGCATGATTCCTAGGTGACCAGTTGTTTCCACAGGTGTTGATGCGGTTCCACTTCTTGTCACTGCTCTTGACATTTTCAAAGTGACTGGATGTGAGGACTTCATCTGGAAAGGCATGCACTTCTCAAATTGTTAGGGGTGTAACGGTACACAAAAATCTCGGTTCGGTACGTACCTCGGTTTGGAGGTCACGGTTCGGTTCATTTTCGGTACAGTAAGAAAACAAAATGCAAAATATAAACGTGCTAGTTGTTTATTACACACACACAAAATAACATTGGCTCTACGTGTGCCGGCGCTAGGACCCCGCAGACGCATGGTGTGTCGTCGGGCAGTGTTTTCCTTCATGCTTCCCTGCAGCGTCACATGCAAACACAAACACACGTACCTGGCAGAAACATTTCTTCATATAATGTTGTCTGTCGCCCGCGATATTTTTTCTTTTTTTGGCCGGCGCCATAGTTGGCTGGCTACAAACTATACATCCCATAATGTATAATAATATGCCCGCGCTCTCAGCAGTGGTACTCGCGTCGTTAAGGCTGATTTATGGTGCCGCGTTACACCAACGCAGAGCCTACGCCGTAGGGTACGCAGCGAGCGGCCGTACGGTGCACGTCACTGCGTACCCTACGGCGTAGGCTCTACGTCGATTTAACGCCGAACCATAATTCAGGCTTTACTAGGCAACGAAGCAGGTTGACTCACGCTGCAGAACAGCGCTGCAGAGGCGCTCATAAACGTAAATGATCATTGTTTTTTTTTTTTTTAGGCCTGGCCCCGCCAGGCCTAAACAATGGTAGGGGAAACACTGGACTTGTCACAATTATGTGCTTAGCTCTTTAGTTCTTCATTAGTTAGTGCTTTTTTCTTTAATCTTAATACTTTCTCGGTGTGAGCGCAACTGCAGCAGCGCTCTGCTCCACAACGTGTGGTCCTCTACTTAATATGTCCGTGTGGAAACTCGTTCGGTACGCCTCCGTTCCGAACCGAACACGCTATACCGAACGGTTCAATACAAATACATGTACTGTTACACCCCTACAAATTGTTAATCATTCTTCATGAAGTTCCTCAAAGGAGTCTTACATTTCTTCATTTCTATACCTACTTTCTTCTACTTAGGGTCAAGGGGGTTCTGCTGGAGCCTATCACAGCTGCTATAGTGTGGTGAGAGTAGCAGCGAGAGTAAATGGAAAGGTTTACCCAGGTCACCGGCCCATTACTGGGCCATAAGAGACAAATGAGTCAATCAACCATGAAAGCTCACACTCACTTCTGTGGATGATTTGCAATCACAGATGAACCTAACAGGCATGTTTTTGATTGTAAAGGGAGAGTACCCTAAGAAAACCCACAAAGGTACAAGGAGAACATGCAAACTAAAGCCCAACCGGAGGTTTAAACCGGGCTAATCATTATACGACTGGGCTTCCCACAACACTGCACTTAAGCCCTTTTTAAACAAGAAAAAAAAGGAAAAAGTGAAAATCTGATGGAATTTTCCCAGGTATTTGTCCCAGGTGTGACATACCTCTGTCCAGAAAACACAGGATTCTGGTCCTGTAGCTCCTCTTTTAATCAAGTATTTAGTTCTCTGTGCCTTACAGCAAGTTTTAGGAGCTGCAGTGAGCTACTCAACTCCAGTTCACACTAAAAACCCTCTTCTATGGCTCCTTTGAGATAAGTCCTAGAGCTTTGTGCTGCCCAGTCTAGCCCTCACTGGTTAAAATAATCAACTACATCGATTATTATCGATTATTTACTTCAGCTTTGTTTTAGTGTCATACAACACTTGAATGCTCAGTCGGCAAATGTTCATTTGCAACTGCGATGCACCACACGGCGTTCGGGAGGCAGCGTAGTTTCTGCTATGGTAACTGCACACAACCAACTGAAGAAGAATGACATATTAACGATGGCAAAAATGGGAGGAGAATAAAGATAATCGCGGGGGGACGTCAGGAGATGGGCTACACAACTTTCTAAAGTATGGCAATATTTAAAAGAAAATTAACCAGCAAAAGAAGTGAAATGTAGTATTACAGCTGTCATTGCATGGCAGCAGCACAGTGAGACGTGGAGGGCACGACTAATCAACTAGTTGAAAAAATAAATCACAGATCAAACAGCTACCAAAATAATTCTGAGTTGCAACTTTAGTGCTACCGTGTAAACATTAATTTTGACAGAAATTCCTCTCAGTAACTCCTGAAGCTTGTTATACTCTGAGGCAGAAAACTGAGCTCACAATAACTTACACAAGAAAATGGTTTGAAAGAAATATGTGGCCCTCAGTTTTATTCTCCAGTTATTGCATCTTCCTCATCTACAATAATCCATAGACAATTGATATTGATCCCTCTTCCACCTTTAACTTTGATTAGGCCACACAATCGCTCTGGCATCATTCTCATTAGCTTCTGCAATATCACAATCGCAACATCTTCTCCAGCACATCTTAATAGTTCTTAATAGGGTTAAGGTCTGAACTCTGTGGTAGTCTATTTATGTGTGAAAATGATGCCTCGTTCTCCCTGAACCACTCTTTCACAGTTTGAGCCTTGTCATCTTAGAATATGCCAGTGCCATCAGGGGGAAAGAAAAACATCCAATTGATGGAATAACCTGGTCATTCAGTATATTAAGGAAGTCAGCTGACGTCATATATTTTAACACATAAAGATGCTGAACCTTGACCTGACCTACTGCAGCAACCCCAGATCATGCATGGGCTTGTAGGTAGGGCTGGGGATCGATTCAAATGTCAAGAATCGATTTGATTCCGATTCTTAAGATTCAGAATCGATTATCAAGATTTGATCCGATTCGATTCGATTCCAATATTGATTTGGGTTAGTGTTATTAAAACTGTTTTTTGAGCTGTTGCATGAATTATATGACTGTAGTTATGCAAAATATTACTACTAGTATTATATTGAGATTAAACAGCAAGTATTGGCAGCTAATGATGCTGTAAGGACCAATCAGCTCCCAGAATGCTGATAGAACTGTTTTCAGAAACATCATGTGGGTCAGAATTACCAAACAGATGCAGGGAGGAAACAGAGACGGATGAAATCGGTTTTATTTTTTCCCACATTCCGTTTTTATTTGTTCCATTTTCGGTCTATTTTGGTTTTTAATTTTTGAGCATTTGGTTTTTAGCATTTTTTGCAAATGTAACCCCAAGACAGTATATAAAATAATGAAATATAGACAATTTATGCAATTATAACCTAACACTTTAATGTTTTCATACCTTTAAACATATTTAAAGGCAAAAACATGGCACCAGTTATTCTCGTGTCCAAAAAAACATTCCTTTTTTGGGGATAGACAAAAAAATAACCAAAAGTTGTAATGTAATGATGAAAAATAAAATACATTAAAAAAATTAAAAAAAAAAAAAGATCTTTAGACATATGAATCGATTTTTAGGAATTAATATGAGAATCGATTTAGAATTGGGAAATCGATTTTTTCAACACAGGCCTACTTGTAGGCACAAGGCATGATGGGTGCATCACTTCATCTGCTTCTCTTCTTACCCCGATGTGCCCATCTCTCTGGAACTGGGTTGAACCTCCTTCCATTGCTCCATTGCCCTCTAGCAAATTAAAGCCTTTTTTTCAATTAGCGTCACGGATTAGTGGTTTTCATAAGGTTACACAGCTGTTTTGTCCCAATCCCTTGCGTTCCCTTCATATTTGGTAATGCTCTTACTTTCACCACTAAACATAGCCGAGAGTTCTGCTGTTTGTTTTTTTTACGATCTGGTTTGGATCATGGTCATTCAAGATTTTTTTTTCTGACCACTTTTCTCCCTTGAAGATGATGGTTCCTTGCTATCCTTCCAGTTTTTAATAATGTGTTGGAAAGTTCTTGACAAAGTTTCAACCCTTCTGAAACAGGCTTAATTTACTGTGAACTTATTTGTTAGTATTTCTGTGTCTCTCAGTTGTACGTGTGTGTTTTTGTCTAGGCTTTTGAGCCCAAAAGTATTTAAAAACGGTTGTGTTTATGTACAATGTTGCATCAGTGTTTTTTCATCATGTCTTTCTTATCTGCTATTGAGCGTTTGCTGTTAATGGTAAAGCAAAAAAAGGCAAAAGCAAAAATGGTTTGGACTTCTGCACTTCCTGATTTAAAGCTCATAGGTGGAAATGTGGGCAGCCTGGATACGTCTGCTCTGAGCTGGCTGTATGACATGATAGTGGTACCCTGTTAATACGAACAGCTTACTGGGATATTTTCAGACCTATTGGGCTCAAAGCAAGTGACAAGGTTGGGTTATGTGTGAATCCCACCATTAATGATAGATAAAAAGAAGCAGTTGTCATGTACAGGAAGAGACCCAAATCAATCTAGAGAGAGAAACAAATGTCACACAGGATATATCCCAGCTGTTAAATTAAAAATAAAACTACTGGAAGAGCAGCCGTGGGGCTTTTCTGCTGCTTTTTGACCTCTGATACTTCTGAAAAACCACCTCAGGAATGAATTAAGTGATTTGTGAAACTTCTGACTCTAAAAACAGATTTGTTGCAACTGCCAGGCACATTCTGCACAATCCCTGTCATAGCTTTATGTCATTTGTCATCTCATTTCAGCTTTCCCTGTCACTTGTGCTTCCTGGTGGAACAAGAAAATAAGCTTTAAAGGATCACATTAATAACGGCTTAGATGCTCCACTATATTAAGCTGGAGCGTACTACTACACTTTACTCCACTGCACTGTGAAGGAGTATCCTATATGAAAATATCAGGGTTAAGGAAATTTAAATGTAACTTTTCCACCAGGAAGTGTTGTTTATGATAGCTGATAGGATCACCAGAAATGCCAACGGGTTGAATGGATTCAGCGATGGGCTTTTAACAGTCTTGTTCTGTATTTTCATTGCTATTGTACCACCTAGACTAGATAATTATATGGTAGCACACCATACTCTGTAATAATGGTCCTTCACAAAATAACAAAATAAACAAAACCCCAAAAAATCCACAACACATTTTGTGAATTACTCTTGAATTGGGTGAGAATAGTTTGTACCACCATCTTATTTTGCTGCTTCTTTTGCCGTTTTTCTTTTTTTTTTCCTTCAGGGGATCATTTGCTTACATCTTACCCTGTCTTTTGCATCTTCCTCTGTCATAGTAACCAATATAGCCTATTTCACCACATCCAGAAATCACCTTATTGGTCTTTTTCTCCTACCTGGCATCAGTATGAAGGCATCCTTCTACTAGAATGAATGAATGAATGAATGAATGAATGAATGAATGAATGAATGAATGAATGAATGAATGAATGAATGAATGAATGAATGTCTTTTCACTGTACTGAACCAACTCACTCCGCACTTATAGACATGACAACTGTAATAACAAAAATGTAAAAATGCATTTAACTTAAAAGATTAACAGATGGGGGGTAGTAGGGCTGTGCGATTAATCGATTTTAAATCTAAATCGGATTTATTAATCAAGACGATGTTAAAAAAAGGAAAATCGGAAAATCGATTTTCCTCTCACACAATTTAGCACAATTTAAGCATAAGGCAATGTGATGTCATAGTTTTTTGTTTCTTCTATAACTCTTTTTATAGAGAGAATGGCGTGAAGGACCCACGGATTGATCGTGCCATCGGGATTTGTAAGAAGGTCGTCAGTTCTTTTTCATATAGCTGGAAAAGAAAAAGAGAGCTGACTGCATTACAGACAGAGCTCGTCTAGTCATCTTTGTAGAGATTGTAAATGTTGTCACTTTACTAAACTCAAGGAGGATTTACAGTATCTTTCAATTGCACTTCATTCCCAATAGGGAAATTTGTTTGCTATTTTTCTTTAAAAATAAAGATACAATATTTGAAACAGTTTATTCCATTGTCTTTTGTAGTTTTACCAAAAAAATCGAAATCGAAATTGAAAATTGGGTTTTCAGAGAAAAAAAATCAGGATTTTATTTTTGTCCAAAATCGCCCAGCCCTAGGGGGTAGGAACAAAGTTCATAGACAGTTGAGAGATAGAAACTGTTCCTCAGACTTGTGGTGCAGCATTTCAGGGCCCTGTAGCACCTTCCAGAGGGCAGCAATGTAAAACCATGATCAAATGGATGAGAGTTATATCTTATAATTCTTGAGGCCTTGGTGCAACATGCTCACCCCAACCGCTCAAGTCTGGTGCACCAATGAATTGTTTTGGGCTATGTCAACCACACTCTGGAGAGACATCATGTCTGCCTCTGAACAGTTTCCAATCCAGAATGGAGTAATAATGTGTATTTACTATCCCTCCTCTTAATGTGTCCAAAAAGTCTGGATCTAGTTTTCACCATCTTCAACTTGCATTCTCATAATTACATCCAATAACATTTCATTTACACACATGTATTGTGTCTTTATTCCTCTTCTTTCAAGCATATACAGTATATCTCAACCATTCCAAGTTTCATTCCACCTGCTGCTCTCAATACATATCACAATGTAGTGCTGGGCGGTATACCAGTTCACACCGAATACCGGTGTTTATTTTTCTTATGATATGAATTTTTCATATACTGTAATACCGTTGAGTATGTACAGTAGCGTACACAACGTTGGGAACGCCGCGCGGCGCTACGTTCCACCGCGCTGGACACTGTTTGTGAGGGGACTGTTTAGCAGTAGTGATGCACCGATTGTTCGGTAACCGTAATTGTTCGGCCGAAAATGGCAAAAAAAACACTTTCGGTGTTCGGTGGAATAAGTGGGGAAAAAAACCGAATAATTAATAACGGCGTGGTAATATAAGGAAATAGACTCGCCGCTCCCGTACCGGTTGCGCACCACAAACATAAATCGTTGGCCAACCAAAAAGTAACCACATAAGAATTTTACCTAACATTCACCAGGAGGTGGAACCAAAACAACATAATGCTGGGAAATTAAAAAATGTTCAGTTTTTTTATGTTCAATAAATATTTTCTACCTTGTAATTTTGTAAAAGATTTTTTTCTTTGAAAAGCATGCCTAAATCAAATTTATTGGATTTAGGCATCCTCCTCATGACAGTAAAATAGGCCATTCTAAGCCAATTTACTGCGGCAAATCATTAAAAAATGTGGTTAACACCCAGTTGTGCATTAAAAAAAAAAATACCGTGATATACCGTGAAACCGATATAATTTTGAAAAATACTGTGATATAAATTTTTGGTCATACCGCCCAGCACTATCACAATGTCATCTGCAAATTAAAAAAAAAAACACAATGTCTTCTGCAAACTTCATAGTAAGTGGAGACTCCTGGCTGAGCTCATCTCTGAATCCATCCATCACCATGGCCACCATGCCCAACGAGAAGGGTCTTAGAGCGGATCCTTGATGCAGTCCCACCTCCACCTGAAATTCTGCCGTTACTCCTCCTGCACACCTCACTGCTGTCACGCTGCCCTCATACATGTCCTGTACCACTCTAAAATACTCACTTGCCATCTGGTTTCTCATACAATATTGCAATTACTTCCTCAGTACACTGTTTTTCACTTTCACTAAATCTAAAAAGATATCAATTAAATTTCCTCTGACTTTCCCCGTATTTCTCAATCAGCATTCTTAAAGCAAACACTACATTGATAGTGAGCTTTCTTGGCATGAAAGGATGCTGCTCATTTTATTACACTACAGCAGTACTCTGTGTTTTATGTTTAGATTTGAGACAAAAAAACTTCTGGCAGGTCATTAAGTCCAATGATTTTGATGGCAGAACCACATTTGGAATTAAAGATTCATAAAAGAGAAAAGTTGGCTAAGCTTTATCACAATTTAAAGTATGTTGTGCCATTAGTATCAATTCAGAAGCAGTGTGTTTGATATTCTAAGTGTGTCACTGTGTTGAAGAAGTAGATCAAGATCTTTTTCAACCAAAGGGGTTAATTATGGAAGAATGTGTTATTGATATGAAATCCAAAAACAAATCCTTTAAAGGAAATCTCATTATTTCCATGATAATACAACACAAACAACATTGAGAACAAAACCTACATTAAATGCTGCTGTACACATTTGATCAATAGAATGAGTCCTTTGTTTGAAAGTGGATTTTTGGGGTGATTTGGATTTGAATTGTGTCTTATTAACATAAATTAGTGAGATAACTTTTACCTGCTTTTTCTTAACATCATGAGCTGTAATATTTCCTGACCCGGTGGATTTGCAGGCGTTAAGGCTAACTTGGGCCTTAAATAGCTTAACATATTTTCATTTAACAATTTCACGTTAAAGGCTGCATGTTTTTTCAAATAGGGACGTTATTGTGTAAGATATTTTTGTTTTTGAGTCATTCAAGGTAATTCAGTCAAGCCAAGCAAAAGAGCAGAGAGTAAAATAGCTCTTACTATTCTGAGCACAGAAACTAATTTAGCCATAAAACACACCAGGGAGGATGGGCATGTGCAAATGTTGTTCTGTGGGTAGTTGTGCTCCGTGGTAGGTGACCTTCAGCAGCAGGGAGACGGTTACCCATCTCTCCATTTAAATTCAGCTCAGTTAAAAAAAAGTGCTATTGGTGCGATGTTTTTGCTGGGCTCAGTTAACCACACCGTAGCAGTTCATGACAGAAACAAAAGCAAACATCATAGTGGAACTTCAACAGGGGGGACACACTGCTCCAGCTGGAAGAGTTTCATTTCTTTTTTTTCATTCTTAACTCTCCCCCAACTTCTGCTCTCTCTTTCTTGACACCACCTGATTTTCTCACGTTCCTCTTCCCCTTCTCCAAAGAGCCTTAAGACAAATCAAAGACAAAATGCACAACCTGAATGTAAGTCATATCTCGATATTTTCTAGCTGAATGGCGATACTCGATATATATCTCGATATTTTTTCTGTGCCTTAATTGGGGTATCCCCCAAAGCATTATAGCATAGCATCTCTGTTAGCTTCATTTTTTTCTGAGGCAAACCCTTAAAAAAACTGTCAGTTTTAATACAAAGCCTCGTGCTAAATGTCACACAGGTACATTTATTAACAGAGGTCTGCACAATATCGAAATGTATAAAACAAATTAAATAAAAATAAACTGCCTGCATATATAGAATAAAAATGCTTCTTGAATAAAATAAAACAAATATCCCTTTCCTGCATAACAATTAAATTAAAATACCCTGTGCAATTAATACAATGTAGACAGTAACAGGCAGACTTTTCCACTGAGGTTGCCAGTTGTGCAAATAACAAAACATTTGTGCAAATCTCAAATAAAACATTCAAGTCAATTTGTCACAAAATAAGCTATATCAAAATCATTAACAAAAAAAAATGTAAAAAAAAAAAAAAAAAAAAAATTTTTTAAATCGATATAAACGATATTGTCTCGTACCATATCGTGTTTGAAAATATATCAATATATATTAAAATCTCGATATATCGCCCAGCCCTAGTCTCTCTCTTTCTTCATCCCCACCTCTTATGCCATCCGTCTTGCTATTTCCCACTTCCACCCTCCTAATTCCACTTGAGCATCCTCCGGTGTGCCTTCCATTCCTCCTCTTCTCGGACGCACCTCTATGAAACTGATGTGGAAGAAGAGTTTGAATATATTCCTACGCTCATGCTGTGACGTAAACATTTGTTTTTGGCCAATATCTTCACCTAGAACGTTCAAATGATTGGTGCACAGTACTGTACCTGTCATTCCTGTGCACACAGCTGGTAGTTGCTATAGAAACATGTCACCTAGGAGCAGCTCATGTGGTTGCTATAGGGACAACACCTCACATGATGCCTTCTATAGATTCGGCAGCTTGTTATGCTGCTAAAAAAAGGCACATTTGCATCAACATTGTGTCAACATTTTTAAATAACCTTTTTTAGATTAGCCATTTGATTATCAATGAAGGGATCACACAGTGACTGGTTCATTATTCATTAATCTTGTTTAATGGAGCGGTAGATTATGTTTGTTTTTTAATAGGATATTTTGAAAACAGCAAGTATTTCTCTTTACAGACTAAATGATAACAGACTGAAGGATTTCATATATTCATCATCCACACACACACAGTGTGTGGATGCAGCATGGTGTGCCGATTGCCTGTTAGAGTGTGTTTACCGGTACTTGTTATGTCATTTAGGCACTCCTCAGCAGAAAACCTTGTTGTGTCAGAGCTGGAGTGGTTTTCTCATTAGGCTGCTAGTGTGGCAGTTATGACAGGAATTTTTCCTATTTTTTTTTGTCTGTGCTCCTCTTGTTTCACACGCCAGACTCTTCAGAAGAACAGTACTGATGCACTGGGCTTGCATCCCCTCCCCGCACTTTCATCACTGCCAGGAAAAACTTCTCTCTTTTACTGTCAGGTCTTTCTATCCTCTTTCTATCAGTCATAACCCCTACTTTGTCTCAGATCAGCTTTTGGTGCAGGATTTCAGTCTCACAGTCATGACTCAGTGTTTCACTTTTGTAGGTGCAAGGATGTAAATGCTTTTTCATTCCCTTTTTTGTGTTCAGACACTCCTATTGTCATCCAACGTGTCACTTTTCTGTCATGCCCGACTCTTTTTGTCTGTGCACCTCGGTAATCTAATCCTTTTTACTTTTTCAATAAGCGGAGGAAATCTTTCCCATCAGCTCTTGAGAAACTGTGTGGGTTTCTGTGTGACGCTCACCAAAGAGCGAAAGGAGAGAACTGGGCCAGAGTGAGAGGCAAGCGCAAAAAACCTGAGAAAAGTGTCTGGTGGTGTTTATCCTTGTGTGATTCACCATCTGTGATAAAGTACTCTCCTTTTTTCCGATACGATGATTGACAGGAAAAAGTACATCAAATTGTGAGAAGGAGGATAGCGGGTGGGAGGAGAGAGTGTCTGGTCTTGTATGATTCACAGCTCCCTTGAATACTAAAAGCTTTACGATTCTGAATATCAGAGCAGAATTTATTGCTTTAAGATATGTAGAAGGACAGAAAGGATGGAGAGAAACAGGAAATGGACCAAATAAGATTAAATTAAAATTAGGCACAGACTAAAAATAGAAAGGAGATCACAGAAGGTGGGAGGAGGAGCAACATAAGCATTAGACACAAGATGAGGGGTGGAGAACGAGGAAGTAAGGGAAGGGAAAAAGGATGCCGGGTCATAGCCAGGAAGCGTTACGTGCAAAAACCAATAGCAAGGTTTACAAAGAGTTTGTTCGTGGTGAAATGTAGAAAGGAGTTGTGGGTGGCAAATCAAATTTAAAAATAGAGAAAAATAAACAGTGTTGCGGGTGTCTCCTGATTCCCATTAGGAATGGGCGATATTTTACCGTTCACGATAAACCGTCAAAAAAATTCCCCACGGTAAGAATTTGTCATCTCGTGGTAAAAACGATACATTGAGGAAATGAGCCTGAAAGAAAGAAAGAAAGAAAGAAAGAAAGAAAGAAAGAAAGAAAGAAAGAAAGAAAGAAATGAGCCTGAAAGAAAGAAAGAAAGAAAGAAAGAAAGAAATGAGCCTGAAAGAAAGAAAGAAAGAAAGAAAGAAATGAGCCTGAAAGAAAGAAAGAAGAAAGAAATGAGCCTGAAAGAAAGAAAGAAGAAAGAAATGAGCCTGAAAGAAAGAAAGAAGAAAGAAATGAGCCTGAAAGAAAGAAAGAAAAAAGAAATGAGCCTGAAAGAAGAAAGAAAAGAGCCTGAAAGAAAGAAAGAAAGAAAGAAAGAAAGAAATGAGCCTGAAAGAAAGAAAGAAAAAAGAAATGAGCCTGAAAGAAAGAAAGAAAGAAAGAAAGAAAGAAAGAAAGAAAGAAAGAAAGAAAGAAAGAAAGAAAGAAAGAAAGAAAGAAAGAAAGAAAGAAAGAAAGAAAGAAAGAAAGAAAGAAAGAAAGAAATATTCCCGTTGATGACACATTTTGTATTTGTATTTTTTTATCGTTATTGGGATAAATGCCAGAAATTATCGTGATACATTTTTTTGTCCATACCGCCCATCCCTAATTCCCATGCTTAATCTCTTTTACATTTAACACTCACTGACACTGTCACTGGCACACTGTGTGGAAAACTGGGAAGAAACTACAAGAGCTTATTAAAGTTGGACACAATGACTTTGCAACTATAAATTACATTTCAGTGGTCACAATGCAAGAAAAAATATATAACCTTTTTGGGACTCAAAATAATGATCATAGTGACTGGGGACAGATGTTTGAGCATGCATCTGGGTGTTTAAAGTGACTACCAGCTCAAAAACGGAAACAACCCAACTTTTTTTATATAGCAAAATAGCAAATTATCATCAGCAGTTTACATAAACATCTAATGGTTTATTTCTTGACTTGGAAATCCAACTGTTCTTTCCTTTTACATTTTAAATGTGTTTTTTTTCCCCCTGTTGGAAGTTTAAAATCCCTTGTTCAAGTTATATAATGTATTATAACTAGAGCCACGGTAAGTCTGGCACTACAAAAAGAAATAAAAGTGAAACTTTGCTAATGTAAGCAACAAAACAAACAGATGAGCTCACGGGAATTGAACCCTGGGGTTTTTTGAGCATTAAACTGTACTGTGTCTGTTTTTAGTTGCTGTGTCCTGGCTGCAATAGTTTGGTTGTTCAAATTTATAATCTGATGCAGAAATTAGATGAATTTCATAACCAAGAAAACTGTATGGTGTTTTTATTTACCTCATCAGGTAAATTTGTATTGTTAACGGCCAGCTGTCATTGCTTTAGCTACTTAGCTCTTTTTTTTTAACCTGGCCTGTGAAAGGCTGCTCCGTGAGCTTACTGTTTGATGAGCTCCACCTCGTTGGCTCTGGCAGCGTCCACAACAACCAGCCCCTCCAGGTTGCCCTGGATCACCACCTTTACCAGAGCTCTGCCTTGACTGAGCTCTGGTAAATCTTTGGAGACCCCAACGGCACAGTCAGTTAAGCCGAGCATCAGCTATTCTCAGTGCTGCTTGATTGGAGCGCGTCCTCATTTCAGCTCAAGCGGTGCCCATTGCAGTCGTCATTTTGGTAGTTACATCAGAAATGAGAATAGATGGACTGATTCACTCAGGATAAAGGTATGATAATGCTATTTAGTATCATATCACGTAGGGCTGGGGATCGATTCAAATGTCAAGAATCGATTCGATTCCGATTCTTAAGATTCAGAATCGATTATCAAGATTTGATTCGATCCGATTCGATTTGATTCCGATATTGATTTGGGTTAGTGTTATTAAAACTGTTTTTTGAGTTGTTGCATGAATGATATGACTGTAGTTATGCAAAATATTACTACTATTATATTGAGATTAAACAGCAAGTATTGGCAGCTAATGATGCTGTAAGGACCAATCAGCTCCCAGAATGCTGATAGAACTGCTTTCAGAAACATCATGTGGGTCAGAATTACCAAACAGATCCAGGGAGGAAACAGAGACGGATGAAATCGGTTTTATTTTTTCCCACATTCCGTTTTTATTTGTTCCATTTTCGGTCTATTTTGGTTTTTAATTTTTGAGCATTTGGTTTTTAGCATTTTTTGCAAATGTAACCCCAAGACAGTATATAAAGTAATGAAATATAGACAATTTATGCAATTATAACCTAACACTTTAATGTTTTCATACCTTGAAACATATTTAAAGGCAAAAACATGGTACCAGTTATTCTCGTGTCCAACAAAACATTCCTTTTTTGGGGATAAACAAAAAAATAACCAAAAGCTGTAATGTAATGATAAATTTAAAAAAATAAATAAATAAACCCCCCCCCCCCCAAAAAAAAAAATCGATCTTTAGACATATGAATCGATCTTTAGGAATTAATATGAGAATCGATTTTCTTCAACACAGGCCTAATATCACGCCATCGGCCTGAGCTCTGATAGAGAACTGGGAACCCTGTTTGCAACATGACAGCCATCTGATAGGTCAAGATTTCTTACACTGTTGACACAGAGTCTTTACAAACATTTATTGCCTTAAATATTGTATGTTTAATGTAAGCAAAAAAAATTGCAGGAATCTGCAAAAAATATGACTGTCGCTTTAAGCTGATGCTATATTGAGTGGTTCCTGTTAGATACATGTACATCATTTAGTCTTGGGTAGCCACTGCCGGAGACTATTTATGACTATTCAGTCCTAAAATAGAGGCACCAACCTCACAACTGATGTGTGTTATTATAGTGCTGGCAGTGGAATTGAGTTCTCAAAACTGTGCAGACTGTGCAGATAGTTCCATTCAAATTCAATACCTTGGAAATTCACCATCAAATATAGTCCATTTAATCCTCCTAATGCTCAGCAACACAATGCTAATGTTCATATGAGCTCAGATTAACAAGCATTAAACCCCAAGGCCTGTAAAAGAATTCTGTACATGTTTTAAGCCATCTTACTTTAATAACTATTAATAGTCATCTGAGCAGCTGGTGAGCAGGGATGATGAGTAATTTGCATAATATGATATACAGTATTTGCACCACTGTATTATGTATACGAGGAGAAACTGCAACAAAATGTTGTCTCAAGACACGATTATTTCTGTCTTTATCTCTGTGATCATCCTGTTTCCTCTGTGAATGACCTCTTTTTGTCATACATACGAGAAGAACAGTAAATAAAAGGCTGCAGGACTGAATAGATAACTAAGTACAATACAAACACGCACACACAGAAACACACACAAACACACTCCTGCTGCCCTTACATTGACAAACAACAAACCATTCCTTGAAACGAGAGAAAATATTTGTCCTGACTGTGAGTAATACTGAATACTTGATACTAGGAATGGGCGATATTTTACCGTTCACGATATACTGTCAAAAAACGTTTTGTGTAAAGCTGATTTATGGTTCTGCGTTAAATCGACGCACAACGTACGTGAAGGAAGGAAGGAAGGAAGGAAGGAAGGAAGGAAGGAAGGAAGGAAGGAAGGAAGGAAGGAAGGAAGGAAGGAAGGAAGGAAGGAAGGAAGGAAGGAAGGAAGGAAGAAAATGAGCCAGAAAGAAAGAAAGAAAGAAAGAAAGAAAGAAAGAAAGAAAGAAAGAAAGAAAGAACGAACGAACGAACGGACGAACGAACGAACGAACGAACGAAAGAAAGAAAGATAAATTCCCATTGATGACGTTTAGTAGCATTTAGTATCTTTTAGAGCAGTGTTTTGGGGGCTCCAAAGACTGAATGTGGTGATAGATTTATAGTTACAAAGGTGGAGTTGAATTGGAATTTTTTTTTATCGTCATTGTTATCGTTATTGGGATAAATGCCAGAAATGATTGTGATACATTTTTTTGTCCATACCGCCCATCCCTACTTGATACTGCTTGGATTTTCTTTAATTTATCTGTTTATTGCACAAGAACAATAAAAACAAAATAAACATTTGTTCAGCCTTTGAAAATTCAGTGCTGTGCATGGGATGAAATGCCAGAGATATGATCCTTGGGAACAATTGAGTCTGCATGATTGTAGCTGACGCTGCACTCAGAATGTTAAGTGTCTTCATGTATCCGCACTATTTTGGAGTCAGATACACTGTAGATTGTTCTGTATAATGATTTGGCATACAGTATAAGCCCTCCTGACCCCTTTGTCCCCCTGGGCATTGAAGCTGTTATCCTAGTCAGTGAGAGCGGTCCCTCCAGAAACACTGCAATGGGATTTAGAAGTACTCCAGAGGTGACTGGGTACTCGTAAAGTTGCCCGCAGAGTTTATTTTGGCTTGACCATCGCTACACCAACATTTACACACAGATTGAGGTGACAGAGTCAAAGCACAAGAATGTCATTGAGAACCTGTCGATTTTCAAAGGACAACAGTACGAGAGGGCTCTGGCTCCTACAGAGATATGATCTTAATCCATGGGGGCACTGGGTAAACAATTCAGAGCATTTTTCTCATTTCATTTATTGATTCATTCCAGACATGTCAAAACCATTGTGTAACAACTTTAACTCTAGTATGAATCCAATCATCTATATACAAATGGATATACACACACATGCACACATTTTGAACATACAGAATCTCTTTTAAATACATTTACATAAATACATGAATCTATTTTAACTGAATGTACACAAAATAAATACATTTATAAAAATAAATCAATACCCAATGTTAGGGCTGTGTGATTAATCAATTTTAAATCTAAATCGGATTTATTAATCAAGACGATGTTAAAAAAAGGAAAATCGGAAAATCGATTTTCCTTCTTTGCAGCTGGCTGCATTACAGACAGAGCTCGTCTAGTCATCTTTGTTTGGTCAAGAAAATTGTAAATGTTGTCACTTTACTAAACTCAAGGAGGATTTACAGTATCTTTCAATTGCACTTCATTCCCAATAGGGAAATAAATGTGTTTGCTATTTTTCTTTAAAAATAAAGATGAAATATTTGAAACATTTTATTCCATTATCTTTTGTAGTTTTAGCAAAAAAATCGAAATCAAAAATCTGGTTTTCAGAGAAAAAAATCGGGATTTTATTTTTGTCCAAAATCGCCCAGCCCTACCCAATGTGCACAAACCTATCTACATGCATAGGCATAACAATACACAAAACCCATAAATCCTGTTTAACATGTCTGAAAAGGGGCAGGAAGAAGTAAAACTTATTTAATCCTACCCCTTCTCCAATATTCCATAATTACATTTTATATCCATCCGGTTAACACTGAACTACGTACAAGGAGAGGTTCTGCTTATGTGGAACCCTGCAGCAAATTATCTGAAAACACGTAGGCTCACCCAATTATATTTCCCCCTGGAAGCATATGGAGACAAGCTGCATGGATGACAGACTGACCGCTGCAGGATTGACGCCTTGAGTACTTGGCTGAATCAGAACTCAGCCAAACAAACAGAAAGGATATTATATTTCTATAGCACAAATATACTTCAATCATTTGACAGTCTGAAAAAAACATTTAGACTATGAAACATGATTTTGGAAATATCTTCTGTTAGGCCGTGTTTTGCTAAAGAAGCTTGAGTCAAATGTGCAATCTCATATCGGTAGTCTGACTCACTGGGCGCCAACTACTGCTTGCTGATTTTCTGCTCAGTTTTGAATCATGCAGCCATGCAGGCCTGCTTGGTTCCCTTGCTGAAAATTATAAATATCTTCAAACAAAATGCATACAAACACCACAGGGATGATCTTACATGTTGGTGCACAAGTTTGACCACTCAGTTTTGTTTTTCCAAGGAAACCTTGGTGCATCACAGCCTTAGTACCACCAAGCCAACTGGGGTTTCCAGAGATCTGTGCATGTTTCCTCCTCATCCTACATTACTGTGGCTGCAGAGCTATGCCAAGAGGAAAGATAAGTTACATAAAATCCTCCATGTCTCCAGTGAGGGATTTGAAACATGCTTTTCAGTACTTACATTTGTCTGTGAAAAGAGATTTTGGTGTATCATTTGTTGAGCATGATTGAAGTAAGATTTACATAAAAGCTATTAAAAATAAAGTAAAGGTACAGTGTGCTGAGGAGATGTCACCCAAATCCATTACTTCTGATTGAAGTTTTGTCTTCAAAATTCATCTGGCTTTGTATTTGCAGTTTAAGAGGAGTAGGAGATGCTTTTTTTATTTCATTATTTCATTTTTTTTTCATTACTGCATTTGTGGATCTGGAAAAGGACAAGCTTTGATGCATCTCTTTAAAAAAAACAGTTTATAACTGCTTGACATTGCAAACAGAGGGATTATGATTAACTGTCTGGAGGAAAAATAGAAAGAAACCCTTGGTAGCCTAGGTGGTGGGTTATTTTTGTCTTTTTCGTTCTGTTTTACACGCATGCTTATTGCTTATCTTGAATACAACTTCGGCCCCAGAGCAGCTTAGGTTTTCATGGCAAGAAATCACAACAAACCCTACAGAATCATCTTTAAGGCGTTGAAAAAGCAGATCTAAACCTGAAGTTTCCTTGTGAAGCCACTGCCTCATACGACAGTCCCCTCGAGAGGTCTCTAAGCAGTGGGTGTGCCGCGTTTGAAAGAATGTCACTTTGGATTTTCAGAACAAGACACAAAACATTTCCTCAAGTTAAGCCTGTGTATGTCTTCTCTAAAAGCTTCAGTGTGCAGATAAAGTGGCAGAACACTGCTTTGGATTTCAGTATGATTGTATTTTTTCTAACGAGTAATTGATATCAAGTCATTTACTTCAGCTGTTTGTTGTTTTGTCTTGTGTCCTTGACAGTAGCTTTGCAGACATCCTTGAGCGATGCCAGATTCTTTCTATTTGATTCAGACAGATGGGATGTGAATATGGGTTTCAAGTTGATTGGATCTTTGTTCTTTTAATATAAAAACAACAAGTCATTAATAAAAACTCCCCGCCTCCTAATGTGTGTCTGCAGGTGAAGTATGACGGCAGCAGCAGGTGTGCTCACAGGCCTGGCCAAGCTGAAGCGGCAGGACTCTGCTCGCTCTCAGCATCGGCCCGTACCGCCCCTGTCGCCAGGCTTAGGAAACCCCGCTCCTGAAGCTGCCCCTAGGTAACAGACACATGGTTTCATTGTAGAAGTTAAAAACACACAGCGTACCAGATGGGATTGTCTCTGCATGGCTGAACATTAGGAATGGGCGATATTTTACCGTTCATGATATACCGTCAAAAAAATTCTCCACGGTAAGAATTTTTCATCTCCCGGTAAAAACGATAAATTCCCGTTGATGATATAGTTCTGCGTTAAATCCACGCAGGAGGAAGGAAGGAAGGAAGGAAGGAAGGAAGGAAGGAAGGAAGGAAGGAAGGAAGGAAGGAAGGAAGGAAGGAAGGAAGGAAGGAAAAGGGAGGAAGGAAGGAAGGAAGATTAAGGAAGGAAGGAAGATTAAGGAAGGAAGGAAGGGAGCAGGAAGGAAGGAAGGAAGGAAGGAAGGAAGGAAGGAAGGAAGGAAGGAGGAAATGAGCCAGAAAGAAAGAAAGAAAGAAAGAAAGATATGAGCCAGAAAAAAAGAAAGAAAGAAAGAAAGAAAGAAAGAAAGAAAGAAAGAAAGAAAGAAAGAAAGAAAGAAAGAAAGAAAGAAAGAAAGAAAGATATGATCCAGAAAGAAAGAAAGATATGAGATGGAAAGAAAGAAAGAAAGAAAGATATGAGCCAGAAAAAAAGAAAGAAAGAAAGAAAGAAAGAAAGAAAGAAAGAAAGAAAGAAAGAAAGAAAGAAAGAAAGAAAGAAAGAAAGAAAGAAAAAGAAAACAGGATAAAATCCCATTGATGACGTTTTTGTGTAACAAACATGGCGGATCTGAGAGCGAGATAGATTTATAGTGTAGATTATAGTATAGATTTATGGAGTTGAATTGGTATTTTTTTAATCGTCATTTTTATCGTTATCGGGATAAATGCCAGAAATTATCGTGATACATTTTTTAGTCCATACCGCCCATCCCTACTGAACATACGCTCGCTTTACACCTCTAATGTTTGCATTTCCATATCTTTCATCTAGAAAGCGGAAGCGGCGCTCTGACGTTGTGGTGGTTCGTGGCAGGCTTCGTCTCTACTCCGTATCGGGGTTTTTCCTCTTCTTGGGACTAATCATCTTGGTAATAGGAATCGGCATGGCGACACTGGGATACTGGCCGCACGGTAGAACCATCCCCGCCGGAGGAGGCAGTGGAGCCAAGGCAGAAACGAATGCAAGCAACGTGACACACGATGTGTCAGGTACCGACAGAACGCGGCGTCTGCAACATCACTGCTACTGTTACAGTAGATCCTGTTCATGGCTCATGTGCAGCTTTTCCTGTAATGTTTTAGGTTCACCTTCAAAGCAAACCAGAGGCACTCTGATGCGATTCCTAGAACGACAGGTTCACTCCGAGAGGATGAAGATGCTCGGGCCCTTCACCATGGGCATTGGGATTTTTATCTTCATCTGCGCTAATGCTATACTTCACGAAAACAGAGACAAAGAAACCAAGGTAGGGATGAAACATATAAATATATACCGGTATATATTGCTCTGGTAAACATTTGGAACAGCTTTTGAGTGCAGTGGAAAAAGAGTTATCAGAGATATCAATAAATTATCACTGAATTTAAGTAAAACAAAATTTATAATCTTTGGTAACCGAAAAGTAAATTGTAAAGTTAAGCTCAAAATTAATGATGTCGAAATTGAACGAGTATGTGAAAATAAATTCTTGGGCGTGATAATTGATGATAAACTTAATTGGAAAACACATATAAACAATATTAAATCTAAATTGTTCAAAACCATTGCAATCCTATACAAGACAAAATAACTTTTAAATCAGAAATCCACTTACATACTGTACTGTTCACTCATTGTTCCATACATTATTTACTGTGTGGAGGTATGGGGAAATACTTACATAACAAACATTGATCCAATAATTAAATTACAAAAAAGAGCCATAAGAATTGTAAATAATTCAAAATACTGCGACCCAACAAACCCACTCTTCATTAAACTAAATACCTTAAAATTTGTAGATCTAGTTGAGCTAAGGACTTCTATTATAATGTATAAGGCACACAACAACCTACTTCCTGACTGCATTCAGGAAATGTTTTCACCCAGAGAAAGTCGGTATGAACTCAGGGGAACTTGTATGTTTAAAAAAATAAAGGTAAGGACAAACTTTAGAAGTAGATGTGTTTCTGTTAAAGGGGTAAACTTGTGGAATAGTCTCTGTAATGAGCTAAAAATGTGTAGTTCTCTCTGCAAATTCCAAAAAAATGTTTAAACTTAGGGCAATGGATAAATATAAACTATGACCAAGAGCAGCTTCTCCTGTAAATCCTCTATATCACATGCTTTTGTTGTAATTGATCTGTGTAATACCTTTTATTTTGATTTGTTGTGATGTATTGTAAAAAAGGGTAGGCATCATATAAGCTACGGCTTCAGTCTACACCTTTTTTGGTTCATTTATTTATATATCCAGCTTTACTGTGGTGCATGTTTTGATTTACTAATGGACCAAATAAAAACTATCTCATTTTCATTTCATTTTATTCTTTATTTCATTCAAAAAACAAAACAATTTAATACAAACACAAATACAAATGTTCCTAACTTATGAATGAAAAGGGAGCAGAAAGAAGAAAAATCTTATCTGATCTGCCCCTTTCACAAATAACATAAATTGATAATAATTAAAAAAACAAAAAACTAAGTGAATAAAAACAACTAAAATAAAATTAAAATAACATTAAATAAAATTACCACCGCCTACGGGTATGTCAATCAAACTCAACATTTTTCGTTATATTTCCTTAACATACAGGCTTTAATTGTTCTTTTAAATGTAATGTTTGATTTGGATTCTTTGTTTTCTTTATTCAGATTGTTCCATAAATTGATTCCTTTCACAGAAACACAACGTTCCATCAATTTTGTCCTGCATCTTGGTTTTATAAAAATCTCTGTTCCTTTTAAGTTATACTTGCTTTTTCTTTTTTCAAATCTTTTCTGAATGTTGATTGGTAAAGTTTTTTTATGAGCTTTAAACATAACTTGCAGAATACTATGGTCTACTAGTTCATGAAATTTTCACAAATTTAACTGAAGGAATAATGGATTTGTTGGATCTCTATATCGTTTTCTACTAATTATCCTTATGGCCTCTTTTTTTGCAGAATGAAAATTGATTGAATATATGTTTTACAGGCATTTCCCCAAACTTCAACACAGTAAAAATAAAAACTATCTAACTAAACTATTAGATGTACAGAGGAGAATTAAACACTACATCACACATCAGTCTTGTCTGAATCAGACAAACTCATTAGAGACAAGATCACCCAATCCAAGATTTTTTCAATTGTATTTATCTCACCTTTTATCCAATTCCATACACCATTTTCTCTTATCCTGCCATCTCTAAAAAGCGAGGAACACGAACACCGCACTTATCCAATATTCAACATCTCCATAAAACTAACGTGCAGATCAGATTTCTCTGCTTCAACCTTCATCTCTGAAATTTACTCTTGATCAAATTTTCTCTGGTCATATTGCCTCTTCTTCCCCTCCTTGATTTAGTTAAACCACTCCTGTTCCTGTCACCCCTTCCTGGTAATACACCCATGGACTCCAAGAACTAAAGCATCCAACACAGAGCGCACCAATTTGAAACAAGTGAATTATATTAGGCTTGCAATAAAATGTGACAAATGTATGCAGGGAATGCAAGCATGAACACAGCTGCTGCTGCTACCGCTAATCTAATTCTCCTCCTCACTAGATCATTCACATGAGAGACATGTACTCCACAGTCATCGACATTCATCGCCTCAGGCAGAGAGAGCAAAAGCAGCACCATCACCGCGGCAGCACCTGTGGAAGAGAAGCCGGTGATTTCCGATCCTTGGGAGCGGATGCCGCGGTACGTTTAGCCGCCAACTCCCTACTGGGATTCTCCTCTCGGGCTGGAAGTGTAGGTGGATGGTCTGCAGAAGAGGAGGAGGTACTGCTCGGGGATGAGGAGTTTCAGAGACGTAAAGAGCAGGCTCGAATGGATTGTAACTTTGCCGGGCTGCTGGCGCCGCTCTACAGGGACCATTCCCTTTGCGGGCCCGGACTCGGGCTCGGGCTGGCGCGCTCGGATTCCACGCGGCACCAGTGGTCGGTGGATGGAGAGGGGGAGAAGGGAGGACACCACGCAGGGTCTATCGTCTCCTCCTCCATCTCTGCATTCACCTTGCCTGTTATCAAACTCAACAATTGTGTTATCGATGAACCCGAAATGGAGGCGATTACTGAAGAGGACCGAGGGGCGGAGAGAGCAGACGAAGAGCGGTCGAAGCCCCTGAGCTCCATGGAGTCACTGGTGGTGCCTGTACCGTCCGTCGCCAAGGCCTTCAAACCGCCGAGCTTACATCGGAGCAACTCCGCCTCGTCTGCCTCCCACTGCTCCTCCTCTTCCTCCCTCTCTCCTGCTCCCTCCTCTACCTCAGGCTGCTGGCTCTCCCCGGGAGCAGCGAGGAGCGACTTTGGCTCCAACTCCTCTCTGCACATGCTCAACAGTCATTCCAAATCCCTGGACCTGGAGCGCGGGGCGAGCATGCTCGTGGTGAACCCGGAGCAGCAGCGGAAGCACCCCAGCTGGCCCCGACTGGACCGCAGCAACAGCAGCCGCAGCCACGGCGGCAAGCACGGCAGCACTAAAGGCTACACGCGGCTGGACGACAGGGAAGAGCACGGAGGGCGGCTGTCAGACGCGTCGCCCTCCGTGACGGCGAGGCGCGACTTCAGTAAGCGCGAGAAGCTGCTAATGATTTCAAGGTCGCATAATAATCTGAGCTTTGAACACGACGAGTTCAATAGTAGCACGCTGAAGAGAGGCAGCTCGGAGAGTCGATTCTGAACAGCTCTCACCTCCTTTCTAAATTACTCTCCAGGAACTGTGAGTCGAGGAAAAAGACAAGTTTAACCTTGTGAGCGGAAACTCGATGTAGTTTCTAAGACAGTTCCTTTTAATACAGGGTAGATGAAGCCATGGGAGAGCCTGCAGACTAAAAGGCTCGTAATTCACACCCTCCAGACATTACATGCATAATATATCAGCAAGGGAGGGCTGTTTTATAGCTGACCCTGTACTGTAACCTCAGCGAAAACACAAGTTCTGTCCAGGCATCACTAAAATAACAGATTGCATCATCCGTCTACTTTAGTCCTTAACCAACATTTCTGGTTCAAGCGAGACTTTGTTATATTTTACCATCTTGATTTGACATCGAAGAGGCCCATGTTGCCCTGCAGTCACCACATTACTGCCACTTTCCCAGGAACTTTAATATCAGTTTATGGCTGGAACAGAAATAAACCCCCACCAGCCTATAGTTTTGGCCTGTTCTGTAAACAGTGTCTGGCTGTGGCTTTGCAATAGGCACTTTAACAAGGAATTACATTTTTACTCAGGATTACATATTTGCATCTGCTGCCACAAACCCACTTAGGTCTACGAGGGGACTATGATTCATTAGTAATAATTACTTGCACTTAGGGCTGGGGGATATGGACCAAAAGTCATATCTCGATATTTTTTAGCTGAATGGCGATACTCGATATATATATCTCGATATTTTTTCTGTGCCTTAATTGGGGTTTCCCCCAAAGCATTATAGCATAGCATCTCTGTTAGCTTCATTATTTTCTGAGGCAAACCCTTAAAAAAACAGTCAGTTTTAATACAAAGCCTCGTGCCAAATGTCACACAGGTTCCTTTGTTAACAGAGGTCTGCACAATATCAAAATGTATAAAACAAATGAAATAATAAACATAATAATTTATAATAATAAACTGCCTGCATATATAGAATAAAAATGCTTCTTGAATAAAATAAAACAAATATCCCTTTCCTGCATAACAATTAAATTAAAATACACTGTGCAGTTAATACAATGTAGACAGTAACAGGCAGACTTTTCCACTGAGGTTGACAGTTGTGCAAATAACAAAACATTTGTGCAAATCTCAAATAAAACAATCAAGTCAATTTGTCACAAAATAAGCTATATCAAAATCATTAAAAAAAAAAAAAAAAAAAATCTTTTTTTTTTAATCGATATAAACGATATTGTCTCGTACCATATGGTGTTTGAAAATATATCGATATATATTAAAATCTCGATATATCGCCCAGCCCTACTTGCACTCTTTATCAGTTTTTTTTCCCCAATGGATCAATTATTATTCAATCTCATTCAATCTCTCTATTTGTTTTTCTGAAAAATTATCTCTGATTTAAAATTAAGAATGAGTAGTAAAATTTGACAGTTTATCAATTTACAATAAAAGTAAAAGAAAACTTCTACCAGTAAATGGGTGTTTTATTTGTTTGATTTATTTTTAGAGTAAAAAACAGACAAATTTGTAAGAAACTCTATACATAGTTATGTTTGAACCCGTATACACCTACTGATCCAAGGAGCTGAATCAACAACACATGAGCCTTGTGAAGCAACTGTGACAGCATGGCTGTGTATCATCATGGCAAAATGTTCTCCAGATGACCACAAACATATCTGTGAGTAATTTGACAGGAGTTTATACGTGTACAGATGTGAGATCCAAGCAAACGTCAGGGTCAAAGGAGGACGAGTAAAAGTATGGGGGTCCTTTCCAGCTTTTTTTCCAGCTATTTTTCTATCGTTAATGTTTTTTGTAATCACCGTATAAGATTTCTGTATCTGGTGTCATAACGTGAAATATTTCCGAACATGCTGTCTGGGAACTCACTAATGTGGTGGC